>NW_026862476.1:0-139867 GCF_026571515.1 Ruditapes philippinarum
GTTTAGATGTACAGAGTCCTTTTTACATTCCTTCCTGGGTCTAAACTTTATACAATGTGCACATTAACACAATATTGAAATTAATCAAGCTACTGCACGTGTATTGATTACTCTGAAAGCTAAATAATTACATTTCAATCACGTAGAGGTAACTTTATTATTACTTAATATGAACTGAAAATTATTAATTGATCTGCACGATATCCGAGATTCATACTTCTTGTTTTCAGTTAATATCGCATCATATTCGCAAATTAAAATTCCAAATCTATTTGCATAATACAATTTACAAATAGCTAATGCATGGCTTATCAAATGATGCAAACTGGCATTTCCTTATTGTGTTTTTTTTTAAAAACTAATTATGCCCTGTCTGTCAATCAAACCCACGAGAGACGCTTGATTCGTATAGTCTTAATTTATTATGTATAAACAATACAAATTTACACAAATATTTACACACTTCGTCAATGCTACTTTTACCGCTATTTTTTCTTCAGAATAATTAAAACAAAACTTGCATAACTTCAAATCAAAACTTTAAATCTTTGACAGATTTACAGAAAATATTTTTAGACAAATTTGTGAATATTGTCTGATATTGACATGTTAAAATTAAAGTCTAAAACAAATTGACAAAGGCATTTTAAAGCTCCACAAAAATCCTGTAATTAATGCTGATTATAATTTTGCAAGTTTCTGATAAAAGTAATGTTGAAGTAAAGAGTCTTTTTTGAGAGAATGTTTTTTTGTGAATACATATAAATTTGTTAACGCAAACGTGTCTACTTTATACACATGAATATTTCATGATTTATCAGTCACAGAAATACCAAGAAATACCAAAGTCTTTAAACTCATAAACAATCAAGCGTGCCAATATCAGCACTTACCCGTTCCAAAAATATATCGCTGTCCAAATATAAAGTTCGCTTCTGGGGAAGTAAATATCTTACCTCTCATGTTTTTTTTTCATCTTTTTATCACATTCTCGTGCCGTTTTTGCGACTCCGTAAAAATGGTATTAGACAACCGTGCATATATTTTGACGTGACACCATTTGCGTTATATAAGCATATAGCGTTAAGACGCGCTATATATTAGCGTTACACTATAGACGCGTTATTTAAAAATGGCTGTTTGTCACTTCAAACGGTCTAAATTTTTGGTATGCGATAAAAAGAATTTCAAATTCGTGCAAGTTCATAACTGAATTTATTAAACTCGTTGAATAAAATAATATTATGCTCACCAGAGGCTCGCATAATATTATTTTATTCAACTCGTTCAATAAGTTCAGTATTAAACTTACACTCATTCGGTATCCTCTATATATTTATGGAGAAGTTTATAGAACAATAGGTCAGAGTACATGTTCATAAATTTATAACCAATATATGAACAATTGCATCCTGGAGTAACGATTCTTTTATCAATGATGATGAAAATGGCGGCATATTGTGTAGCAATATAATGTCGGTTGGTTGGTCAGTCCCGCATTGTTTCTAATCAATATCTTGATAACACATGAGCCCATTAATCTTAAACTAAAAGTTGCATTAGACATGGAAAGTACGTGACCCTATTGACTTTGAGGAAAAGGTCACAAATGACAAAGTAGCATTGGCCTTATATGGCAAAACGGTTTCTGATCCTTGGCCCTCACACTTTATAGGAGCAATAGACTTGCACAGTAGTTCGATTTCGGAGCATTCTCGATTTCGGGGTCAAGGACTCAAAGGTCAAGGACAAATATGGCAAACAAGATCAACAAGGAAGTACGTCACCAAACGACCGCATCCCAACGTGGGACCACTAAGGAGCCCAGCAGGACACTAAACGGGACAGGGCACACTATTTCAATTTCCACGTTTCTTGTCTGCAAGTTGATTACACATCACGAAGGTCCTAAAACCCACGCAAGCCACTATATAGGCACATACAGATGCGGATGTACAAAATATGGATAAGGTGACGAAGTATAATTGAGATTCACCAGTAAGATGAACCTATTTGACAACAACCTTCCAAAATTATAAATACGAATTCTACAAGCATCTCTATAAACTGCCCTGTTAACAAAGACATTTCAAAAGCGAATAAGATCTATTAAATGCAAAAATGTCCGGGACATGGTATTGGTAAAAACATAAACTGGTTATTATTGTCTGTAAGTTATTTTACGATATTTTGTGTGTTTATGAAGGGAGTGCCTATGGCGCACCAACGGTAATTCAACTCATATGGTCCATATGCTTTATCCAAAAGGTATGACATTATTCGTTTTGAGCGCCATAATAATTATATAAACTTTGTGTAATAGATATAAAAGCAATATGTCCCGGTCATTTGCTGACTACAGAAATGCTTTTAATGTGCAGTGTCTTAGTACTGATGGTGAAGCTTATAGTTATCCATGTGTTAAAACAATTTTAAAATGATATTTTTATGGAAAAATTACATGATGAGTTTTGTTCTATTTTCGATCTGTTTGTCAGAAATGGCAAATTAATCAAGCTTATTGAAATAAGCAAAATAATTGCTCAATCAATATTTATTTATCGGGACTATCAATGTTATTTCATATACATTTTGCTAATAAAAGGCACATTAGCATGTGTTAATTCGATTGATGGAGATCAAAATCGAGATTGATTTGTGTTTTGATTCGTTATACTTTCATACTTAATATGAGTGAAATCAATCTTTCAAGAATATTAATATAGAGCGGAAATTCGAACATATTGCCTATGAAGGTTGCTAAAATCTGTTACCATAATTGACATTTGCATAGTTTTAAAAAAATATACAATGTATAGCCAGTATGTCTATTATCATAAATGTATTTATCCATTCCTGCAAAAACCATACATTTTGCCATTGCTAAATTATAAGATTATGAGAAAAATAACAGACATTGACGTGTATATAAATGTTACATACGTGAATAAAAACTGTTTTATTAACCAAGTAATTATGCGAAATGGATTGTTTACGGGTAGACAGATTGGATAGAAGAGAGAATGAGTCGGGCCAATACATACAAATGAGAAGTAACAGAAAGTGATGTTAACATTCTTATAACTTAAAAAATATCACAATTTGTCAGAAACTATTTGCAGAGTTTTTCTTGTAAATTGAATGATTAAACCATTTTTTGTTTCATTTTTGTGAGTTTGGTATTAATCAATTTTTATGATATATAAGGTAAGTCCAGGATAAATGGCGGAAATACACCTTCGTTGCCCGTTAAACATTTTTTAAGCTTGGTGGTTCGTGCCTAAAATAATGCACTGAAAGGGCAGCTGAGGTCGTCCTCTACCAGTAACGCTGGAAAGTCGCCAAATGACCTTTATTGTGCTAGTGCAACGTGAAACCCAACCACAAAAAAAATAATTCGTAGAATTAAATAGCTTTTTTTGCGAATTAAATCTTTGTAAATAGTTCGTGTGATGTTACTTAATACGTAACATACTTATATATCTGAGAAAACAAATAGTTTTCGAGGATTGTCCTTGTAATTTTGTTTTCGCTTTATATATCTATCCTTCAAAGAGGACCTAATATTTAGATAAATAGAACAATCTTGGAGACTTTTGTGTCATAAGCACTACAGATCCCTATTTTTATTCAAGTAGGCAATATATTTTTTTCATGGAAATAAATTAAACTCAAAGTTCAAAAGTGCATCGTTTTATACTTTCTCTTCTTGTGATATATCACGTAGCGACAAATACATTTCTGTCAAAGTAATTAAATGATGTCTCAAAAGAATCAAGTACAATTTCACGATTGTTACAAACAAATGTGCGACGGCATTTTCATTGATATTCTGTCATATTTGAATCTCATTCATCCTCCAATTTGTTGATATATACTGACAATATATTGTGAGGACATATTTCCAGACATTTATCAACAAATATAAGAAATACATTCTTACCACTGTACACCACATCTCCAAAAGGCACCACAAGACAACAAAAATATCAATCACATAAGTAACATTGTTCTTATGCTTACAAATAGAGACTTATTATCATGTATCAGTCATTCTATATATTTGGACATTTAATAACTTATACGTATTTACCCATTTTAGAATATTGTTGTAGTAACTAAGCTATTTTGGTATTACGGATTCATTACATAGAGTGAATTGATGACAATCTCGAGCTTGCTTTGCTTATTTCTTTGCTATTTCAGATAACGCAATGGTGCGTTACAAAATCGTTTAAGGTAATGGTTTTGGAAATTAAATGAGCGCATTAGATTGAAGGGATTCATTTTTGTTTTTGTTTGTTGTTATTGTTTTCATACGATATTCCTTTATTTGTATACATTTTTGGTAAAAGGCTTGTGATATTTCTAAATATTTGAAATTAATACAATTTCAAACTAACTTCAAGGACAAACACAACGGCGGCAATTATATGACAAATGATTGAAGCATGGCATATTTTGTATACATTCTTTGGTAATGCATGATTTATAATCGCAACATAATTTGTTTTTAGCTTACTTCATACTACAAATTATATAGATTATATTCTCGAATTTAAAGGAGAGCATTTAAAGAGTAACTTTGCCCTTTATACGATTGAAACTTTTAATATCAATGAACTACTGTCGTTTGAAACATGATTTTGGTATATAAGAATGTTTTTGCTTTTAAATTTGTACTAGGGTAAAAGTTTTAGAAAATATTTGACGTGTCAGAAATCGCATGCATCTGTTGCACTTTAAACACATGTAACCAAAACAAGATAATAATGCATATAAACTACTGCTCCATCATGCTATAAAGATAAAGGTAAGATAATATCATTTCATTGATAAAGATAAAATTCAACTGAGGAAATGTTGCCGTATTAAAAGCTGTTTCTAAAGTCATTTTTTAAACTTGTTGTCATTTATGTTGAATTCTGCTTAAGCCGGTTCTAGTGAACGGTAACGTGCAAGCTTCTCCAAAACGAGCCTGCAATTTGACCTTACAAAAACAGTTTTGTTATTCCGAGAATGAAACTGCCCTTATGCAATAAAAAATAACATTGTTTCATTTTGATTAAGGAATTCTAGATATAATTTTGAAAAAGACCATTCAATCCATACTTCTTGAATTATGTTACTTCAAATCAAAATTATTAGAAACTTAATTTATACAGAACTGGTTTTGTTACATAATAATTATTTGTCTAGACACTTACTTTATATTTTTTGTTTTATCGTAATTAAACTGGAAAATGTATAGTCTTTTATTTCTTTCCATATCAGGTTAGAATCGGTCTAGTTTAAAAAAAGATTGGTAATTTTTAACTCAGATGTTTTGGTATTTTATACATGTGCCTAACATTTTTATTTCTAATGTGATATAAGTTTCTCATTTTCACTTTCTTTGATGCGTGATTTGACCTGTGAGCACGCATTGACTATATATTGGCAACGAATAATTATTTCCGCAGTACACCAGGCATTAGGTAATCTAATTGACTCTATGTAATTGATTAAATGAAATTCATTTCAGAGTGTTAATAAATGCAATCTAAAGTATTATAATTATTGTAGGGGACTTTGTAATCAGTGGATACATTTTTATTACAAATTGATTACTTTGATGTGAAACATACAGCTTATCGTGGTGAGATCTGTTCTGAAAGTTTCTGTAGAAAAGATGTACGAGCATGTCTGGAATCTACTAAAATAACCATTTATTACCCTTCCAGATTTGTTCCGCCTTTTTGATTGGATATTGATCACCCGAAAGAAATTGATATAACCGAGCCAGACGGGTAATATACACACTAAATTTCCCCGTTTGGTACCCAACGTTGTAAACAATATGCGCTGAGGTGATGCGCGTACGGTTCGATTTTACGCGGTGTAAATTCCGATTTAAAAGCACTTTTTAACTGTCAAATGATAAATATTTACCAAAGTAGAGTAATGATACATATAACCATCAGTATCGAAAACAAATATGACCTTGTGAAAGCTTGATATTAATTACAAAAAAGTGCGTTCAACAGACTACTCCTTTTCTCTTGTTTACTTTCGTAAGGTACGGGAAAAATACGTCATGTATTTATGTGACGTCATGTTGTGACGAAGAGGTATCCTAAAGGGAATCTTATTTCGACGTTTCATTTGAAACAGCAATGATTTTTTTTAAATCGTCTAAACTCGGCAGGGGAAGGGTAATAAAATTATTATTTTGGTTTTGGAGTGATATATGTGGATATATTACCTGCCAAGATAAAATATCACCCTCGCCTAACGGCTCGGGTGATATAAAATCTTAACAGGTAATATATCCACATATATCACTCCAAAACCAAAATAACATATAATATTACCTACCGGCTCTCTTGTTAAAAGAGGTCTTGTAAATCACTTACCAACCGCTTAACAGGTCTGCAAATATATACCGACCTATTATTGTTCTATTTACTATATACAAGAGAAAATATGTCCACTTCGAATTAGAAAAAGGACCTAGCTCTCATAGTTTTTGCGTTTGAGATTATTTTGCTACCGTTATTGAGGAAAAGTTTGTGTTTAGTCGGTATTAATGAGTACCATAAAAAAAACGCTATTTGAGCATTCTTAAAGTTTGTTTTTCGGTATACCTAACATAATTCTAAACTATATAGCTTCATATAATACAAGTTTGCGGAATTAATATACACAATTCTGTTGTGTGTTTTGGTTTTTTTTTCTTTTTCTTTTTATTTTTTTATTATTCTCTTTTTATTTCTTTGCACAATCCTGTGTCATGTTCTGCATTATAAGATATAAACGACGATTATATTATTGGAGCATATCGAATCAAAGTGAACTTTCTTTCCCAAAATATTACTTTCAATAGTCAGTATAGTTTGTTTTGAGTATAGGGCCGTTTGTGTTTTCTCAAAATTGGTCCACTTTCTTACATAACAATTTGGATTATGTATACCAGTACTCTCCTGTTCACACGACTTGCGCTCATCACCCTAGGATCCGTTCTAGACCGCGTGCTTACATGCGGTCTTATCAAACATATAAAGAAGGGATTACTCTAACTAAGTATTCGCCAGAAGAAATTTCTTCGCTAACATAAATGAAATTCTAAGCATATTTAAAAATAGCTATCTATAAAACGCCAATTTAAAACAACAACAACAACAAAAGGCAGTTTATCTACATGTACTTCTAGTACTTATTCATAAAAGCATGTTTCTTAAATGTACATTCCTTTGAAAATAATCGTATTTTTTATATTAAAAATAGCCTGATTATCTATTTACCATGAAATTTACTATAAAAAGATAGTGCATTCCATTTTTAGTATTTAATTTTAGAAAACTTTCTAATGTTTTTTAGTAAGCATTTATCAACACAGGCCAGCCTCAATATCTTTATATAGTATTATTTTATTATGTATACATATAACACAATAATGATCTTATCTTTGGCATCTTTATATCTATGACTTGAAACAGAATCTCGGCAAGTTCTGTTTTCATTTTCTTGACTCTACTCAACAAGTACATTTACCTGACATTGTTACATAATGAAATCCCACGAAAAACACGATAATATTCAAATAACATTGATTTGTACACTAATGAATTACAAGAGCATAGAAGTTGGTATCTTTAAATGGTTTTGAAGTGCTTTCTTAAACATGATAAAGTATATAAAAAAATAGGTCTCTTGTGAGTAATATTATTAAATACTGTGTTAAAAACTGGTGTTTGGATAGAAAAACAAAAGAACATGTAGATTAGATAGTTATCGCACTCTGAATATGTCTGCATAGTATTTACAAACCTCGTATGGTAACTATTACCTAACGCAAATGTCCAGATGAACTATGTTCGACTTTGATTACAAGCTGCATTACTTGTACAAAAAAGGAAATGTTTCCGCTTAGTTGGCTTTTCCTGCAACAACAAAATTGAAAGCAATCCTTAAACACTTTTCCGTGTAATAGAATGTAAAATTTGTTTCAGCTTTGACAATTAAAACAAGCATAGCAATCTATGACAGTGATTAGTTTTATCTGCTCGCGGCATTAGATGCAAGATTAAAATTGGATCGCCTTTAATCTCTATAAAATTCTACTTCAAAGGAAAACAGAACAGAGACACTGTTCTTGTCACTTAGATTGCACTCAAATGTAATTGAAATGAATTTATTTTATTCTAACAGAAACCATATTGGTTTATCTGTGACAGTTAAAAACAATAGATCAAAGTAACTACAATCGTAATCAAATGTTTAATTTTAGATATCGTATCTGCAGTAGACATTAATGGCAATGAATTTTTCTTTTTCTCCCCTTAGTGGTTTGCTTGCGAGTATTAAAGAGTTTAAAGCATTGTGACGTCACCGCTTTTTTCCGCTTTTAATTTTGTGCGCTGAAGACGTATTAAAAAGCATGGTTTGCAAACAGCTGTTTTGTTATCAATATATCAGACCGTATGAAACTCCGATCACGCATTATTCTACAATATCGCACTTAAAATTGATATTTCTTAAATAAAATGTAAATTTGTAGATATACTTGTAGAAATCTATAAATAAACCAAAACTCTATACATACCAACAGCAACAATTTAAGACGTAACTTTATATATATGTTTTTTTTATTCTAAGATAAATCAAGATGCAGTTTTATTTTGATTTTTCTTTCATCTATATTGTAATACTTTTTGTAAACACTTAATTTAATCAAGTCTACCATCCCAAGATAGTGTCAAAACAAAGAGAGGGCCGCTGAAATATAGAGGTTTCAGAATGCCCGTTTATGCTTTTATGTGCTTGCCGCATACTGTTACCATTGTAACCTTACAATATATACATATAAATAAATTTTAAGAATCATTAATACATGTGTAACTTTTATAGAAACAAAATTGCTAACAATTCAACTGATTGTGTCACGTAACCGAAATTTTAGACCTTGGGGGCGAAAACTCAAAATTATAACCGACATTTTAGGTCATCAAGATAGCCAGCTGTAAAGTGAAAGTAGATTTCAAGTACGAATTCATGATCAGAACTTATGCTTAATTGTATAAACACATTGAAATTGAAAGAAAAAAATTCGAGAAAATTTAACTTCTATGGGAGTTTGTATATCCATAAGGGAAGCAGTTCTGTATAAGTTACAGAACTGTACAGTGCAAAGACACGAAATGAGGAATTTTGGGTGGAGATGGTGATTTATCAAGGCAAATTTCCTTGAAGATCGTTCAGCACGATATTTTGTCTTGTATACTCGTACATGTTATATGGTATTTTTAGTTCCTTCCTTTAGTTGGCCTTTTTCAACATGTGTGGTTCAAGTATTCAAGTATTCCTTCTTGAATATGTTGCTTGCTTTTTAAATTTGTCTTTTTAGATTTTTGTCTGTGATATACAAGCATCATAACCTCAGGTCTCATTACACGTGCATTTAGTTTGTTTTCTCGTTTCTAACTTTCTTTTCATTGTGGACCATATTCTTTAAATTGGGGACCATACTCCGCTTTTCATGGAACGGCACTAACATGTCACATGGAAGAATCCATGATGTAGCTGTCATATGAGTATATTTGTATGAGTACATTTGCGGATATTTCTCAATTCAATATTTCACCATAACATGCTTAATCTTCATGTTCTTCAATGAATGGATATTTTTTTAAACTTCTGGAGAGACTTTGAATGACTATTTAAAAATTGAAAATCTGCTAGGGATTCATAAGTCAATGTGTGAATATCTTCTTCAAAGTTTTGAAGAATATATTTTGACTCTATTTTAAGGTTTTCTTAACTATGTTTTACTCGAAAGCCTACGGGTTTATTTTCTTTGGCTCGTTTAAATAATTTGTCGCTATAATTGGTTTGAAAATTACTTTTCAAGGGGAGTTTTACCATTTGATGATAGTCTAGCTGCATATTGAAGAGAAGGCTTTCTTCGACGTAGATAAAGAGAGGTTCCTCTTGCTTCAGCATAAAGACATTCTACATGCCTTGTTCGAAATGCGCCGGCCTTGATGATGTATAGTATCGAACACTTATAAATACGATTTCCTAGCCGAACCGTAAATATAATTTTGATCTGATGAGACATCTATAGAATTTCAATAAAGTAATGAAATTAGATCCCCAGTCCATACTGGACAAAACCTTTGATAAATCAAAAACTTTTAAACATTTAGTTTTATATGTGGAATACAAGGAGAGTTATCTTATCAAATATAAGGTTATAACGCTTCAAGAAATTCTGCTTCATTAACAACAGGAAATTTTTAACCAAAATACGTCCCATTCGGGACATTCAAATGTACCCGAAACCCGACAAAAATGAACTTTAGAGCTGTTTACAAACAAAATTTTTTCAAACAAAAAAGGTAACAGAAATAAACCCCGAGTTTCCCTTGTTGGGTTTTTTGGGGTTTTTTGGGAAAAGGTTAAACCCAATTTTATTTTAAATTTTTAAACGATAAAAAAGCCGGAAATTTAAAAAAAGGAATCTCCCAATAAATGGCTTTCTTTAGCTTTACGGGCCCAAGTTCGATGTTATATCATAAGCTTCTCAATAAGTTATTTCCCCCAATTGGGTTTAATTTTTAAAAACCCTTCATCCAAAAAAAAGTTTAACTTTTTTTTTTTTTTTGTTATTATTCGACTCAGAGGGGAAAAAAAAGTAACAATGGGGGTTTTGAGATCATAAAAGGGAAATAATTTAAAAAATTTTTTTAACCTTTTTTTTATTTTTTGGGCCTAAAGAAATATAACGGGCCAAGACAAATTTTTTGGTATGAGATAAAACACAACACTGGGTTTTGAAAAAATGGGGGCATTTTTTAAATGAAAAAAGGGAAAAATTTAATTTTAAAACAGACAAATTTTAAACAAAATAACAAAAGGGCAGTACATTTTTGATGAAAAAACCAAACTGGGGGGAAAAAACCCAAAACAAATAAACATGCCCCAAATTTCATAATAAAAAACAGGGGCAGGGTACAATTGATCGAAAAAACCAAAATTTGGGGGGAAAAAAACCGCCAGATTTTTTGAAAATTTGTTGTTAATTCAAATAGTTTTACAATTTTTAACAAAGTTAGAAATGACAAAATTTTAATAAAAAACCATCTACAAAATATAAAAAGGTTTTGCGAAAAAAAAATTGACAAAAAAAATAAATTTTTTTCCAAATCGGGGTCGACTCCCAGGAAAAACCATAGTTTGGAAACCTGCTGCCCTTTTATCTTGTGTCTAGTACCACTTGATGTAGGGCTCCATCCTTGGAAAAATAGTTTAAACATTTCTATACATTAAAAAGTGTATAACATATGACTAGATCATAAGTATTTATGACAACAAATAGAAAAATATTTGAAAGAGATAATATAACATCGACTAGTTTTATAAATCTTTGCATGAACAATATACATTAATATTATATATATATATATAGTGTAGCTCGATGAATAGTTGCACAAATAATGAGATAAAACAATAAGTGAAACAACTGATTCATTAAGAATAAATGAAATTGGTATTTATATCAACATCAAAAAATTGAAAGAGGAGGATGGAGTTGGAGGAGGTGGATTTTAGTTTAAACAGAAAGGCTAGAATCATTCCTCGCCAAAATTATTTCTTTGTGATAGATCTAATTGTAAATCATTGGTTAATTAACATCACATTGATTTAAGTCTTGATATCGATTGGCTAAGACGTACTTGGCTAAAACCTGACCCGTAACGGCTAAAAACCTGACCCTAATATTCTGTACAGTAATGAGTATAGGGACAGAACAATGACATTAAATGTTTTTTATGTGGGCATAAAATCTATTTTATGTATTGTCCAGGTCAAGCAAATATAACTGGCAAGACGAAACTTGTTTGGTATGAGATAAAACACAACACTTAGGTTGAAGGAAATAGGGCATTTTATTAAATGCCATAAATGACAAATGTTACATAATAACAAACATGACAATGTTACATAATAACAAACATGGCATGTACATATTTGTATCGAAATAAACCAAAACTGGGAGGTAAAAACCGCCCACAAAGGAAACCTTCCGCCACCCAGGGAGACTTGACTAGGGATGAGCTTGACCTGTAATAAGGGATTGAAAAGAGGGGCTAAATTTGCCGAAGTTACCCATTAAATTTAAATCAAGTCATGTTGGAAAAAATTTTCCCCAAAAATTATCAATGAAATTTTAAAAAGGTTAGTTTAATTCTAACTTTAAAGGGATCCTACTTGTTCTTTAAAAAATATTTTGGACTGCACCCTAAAGTCGGGACTTTAAAGGGTTTAAGTATTGAAAACCAGCAACTGATTTTAATAAAAACCAAATAATTTTAGCTGTAAAAAATACTTATAAAATAATTAATATGTTTATTAAACCCTGACGGGTATGCATTATGGGACTTTTTCAACGCTAAACTGATTGTAAAAATAGAGTTGAATAAATTTTAGTTTTAAAAAATATGTGAAGGGAAAAATTTTACAAGATTTTATAGTCAAAATGACAATGAAACTAGAAAAAATTTTTTTTTAAATTAAAAATGGGAATGGATTATTATTGTATCGAAACCCCAATATTTTTAAATGGGGGAACACCAAAAATTGCATGGCCCTGGCTTCCCAAATTGCAGCATCAAACTTTGCACAGGCCCCAGGGTGTTTAAACTAGTTTAGTGAAAAATATACAAAAAATTTTGTTAAATATAATGTTGAATTTCAAAACTGAATTTTGGGGGAAATAATTTTTTAAATTAAAAAATTTTAAAATTTGGCTGACTGGAGTAAAGCAAAAATGTGTGGCAATTTGAACATTTTTAAAAATACCCCATTTCCTTAAGGGATTTACATATTTAAATTTTAGTTTGTATCTTTAAATTTTCGTAAGACCCAGCGGATATCCAAATTTTTTTCGAATCATTTTTTCGTTAAACCTTTTAAAAAGCATTTTAAACCAAAATAGATTGTAAAGTCAAAATTTTTGCTAACTTTTCAATTATCCAAATTTAAACTAATGTGAATTTAAATCCCAAAAATTGGGAAAAATCTAATTAAACCTTATTTATGCATTTGACCTAAATAATGTGAAAATTTGCGTGTCTAATTTTTAATTTTTAATGTTTTTGCATGAAAAATTTTAAATTTTTATTAAGTAAAAGGGTAAAAAGAAAAAGTTTCTATACAAAACTAGGGCTCTTCCAAAAAAAAATAAAGGAAAAAGACCCTTTTAACAAGATGTAAAGTAAAAATTTCTTTCAATTTAAAAATAAAAAACCTTTTAGTAAAAAAGACTTATAAATTTTTCAAAATCCCTTAAATATGATATTAATATCATGGGAAAAATACATGAAACATCTGAAATTTTATTATATTAATTTTGAAAATGCAAACCTTTTTACGTCAGATTTTAAAAAATTTATTAAGCCCAAATTTGCATACTGCCCCAAGATTAACATGAAAAGGAAAACCGTCATACACCCTTATTATGAGAAAAAAAAATAAACTTTGCCTTGAAAGTCAGCAAGGGAAAACCGGGGAGCCTTTTAAATGTAGGTTTTTTTTTGGGAAAAATTTTAATGACAAATCAGTTTGCAGTAATTTCATGTCTTTTTTTTTAATTTTTAAAAAACTGTTGCCCTTTTAACCCACAGATATTAAATTCCCAAAAAAAAGTGGGAAAAAATGTAACCCAAAAGTATGTATAACTACTGGAGCCTTTAACTGTCAGTAATTTAAAAAAATTTTAAAAGGGGATCATTTGCTTTTAAAAATTTCCCGCTTTTTTTTATAAAAGGGTCTGTGGCCCTTTTCCGACAGATTTTTAAAATTTGAAAAATTTAAAATGTAAAACTGGGAAACCCAGATTAATTAAAAACTTAAATTTTTAAGAAATGGGTGTGGGAAAACCTCCGGAGCCTTTTAAAAAGGCTGGGGTTCCTGGCTAGGTTTTTGGGGCATTTTTCCGGGTAGTAGGGGTTTTCCCTACATGATTAATTTGAAAAGAACTTCTGGCTGAAAGTAACAATGTTTCCCATGTACAATTAAAACCAATTTTATTAAATTAAAGCCATCGGGCCCTGTAGAATGGATAAAATAAAAAATAAGCCAAAACTGAAAAAGACAGTACATAATTTTTGGGGACTTGGAAAAACAAATTGCAAAAACATTTAAACTAAACAATGCAAAACTATTAAAATTTTTGAATGAAGGCAAATTTGGGTAAATTAAACAATGCCTAATACGCAAAGGTTTTGCTGAAAAAATATAAGCGTGTAAACTAAGGCAAAACTGGAACCCCTTTAAAACCAAAAAAAAGGGAAAGGGGGTGTCAACAAAAAATGCCTAAAACGCAAAGGGATGCTGAAAATAATAGCAAGGCGTGGGAAAATAAGGCCAAAAAAGGGGCCAGTTTCAGACAAACAAAAGGAAAGCGTGTCAATAAGAAATGGAATACGCAAAGGTAATGGGTGAAAAATAGGGAAGGGGTGTTAAAATAAGCCAAGCTGGGGCATACGAAAAAAATGGGAAAGCCCTGTCAACTAAACAATGCCTAATACGCAAATTTATATGCTGAAAAAGAGAAGGCGGTAAACCCAAACCAAGCTGAAAAAGTAAAAAGACAAACCCAATTTGGGAAAGGGTAAATAAGGGAAGCCCAATCAGGCCCAAAGGGATCTGAAAAAAGCAAGGCGTGTTTAAAAAAGCCCAAAGGGCCGTAAAACAAACAAAAGGCAAAGGTTTTCAACTAACAAAGCCCAAAACAGCAATTTATATCTGGGAAATAAAGCAAAGGGGTGTAAATAAGCCAAGTTTACAAAATAAGGGCAAACAAAAGGCAAAACATGTAAATAAGCAATGCATGTACAATAATGGGGTGTTGAAAGAATAGCAAGGCGTGTAACTAACCAAAATGAAAGAAAAGTACAGGGAAATTTTTTCTGGTTTATTTAAAAGGTGTATTTTATTAGCTCCGCAATTGGGAAAACCCTACTTCTTATGTTATTTCAAAATGTCTTGGGCCCTAAAAATGAATTTTTCCCTTTAAGCTGTTTTAAAAATGATTTCCCAAATCAAATTTTATTTTATTATTTGACTTTTAACCCTTTAAAACTATTTAACATGTAAAGAAAAGGGTGCTAATGGGATGATGAAAGCATTGTCTTAGGTCCCAGGTCCGCTGTTGCACTATTAATTCAACGATAATTGATTGCTCCCTCGACTAGTTTTGGTTTTTGCAGGATTTTTACTGGGACATTCTTGGTATTTGGCTTTTCCTTTGGGTTGTGGGCCTGAATAACAGGTGTAAGGAGGAATTTGTGGCCGTTTCATCTGAAAAATATGAATTATTTTGTGCATTAAGGTCAGACTAAATGTATATGAAAAATGTAATTGATTATTAAAAAATTAATTCTGATAAGGATAATTATGAGCTGGGAACTATAAAACTTAAATCACACTCGCACTGACTGTAAAAACTTAAAACCATGTGTGAATTTAAATAAGTGTGAACTGTAAATTAAATCACGCAGACATGGGCTTTAAACTAAACCCCATGTACAAATAGGATATTGTGTGAACTGTAAACTAAAGCAACACTCACCATGGACTGTAACTAAACCATGTGTAAATAGCGTGAACGTGTAAACCTAAATCACGCAGACATGGACTTTTTAAACTAATGCCATGTATAATATGATAAGTGTGAACTGTAAACTAAATCACACTCACATGGACTGTAACTAACCATGTGTAGAAATTAGGCGTGAACTTGTAAACTTTAAATCACGCAGACATTGTCTATAAACTTAAGCAATATATAATTGGATATGCGGAGAACTCTAAACTCAAATCACACTCACCAGGGAGTGTAAAACTAAACCATGTGTAGAAAAAAATATGCGTGTGAAACTAAACCATTGTGTATCATCCCGGTAAACTAAATCACTAAGACATGGTCTATAACCGGAGCCACTGTATCATGGGATGTTGCTGCGAATTGTAACAAAATCACACTTACATGTACATGTATTCATAAAACTATGTGTGAACTGTAAACTTTAGCAAGCAGACATGGATTATAGTAAACCAAGTCATTTATCATACGAATCGATGCGTATAAATTATAAACAAAATCACCACTCACATGGATCGTCCAAAACTTAATATTGTGTTGAAAAGTGTGTACTAATGTTAAACTAAGTCCCCGCAGACATAAAACTATATATTAAGCCATGTATATACTAGAATATGTATAAAAGGGCAACTAACACGGACTGTAAAACCTAACCTTGTGTTGTAATCGTGTTTAAACTGTTGTAAAACCCAAGTCATAGAATTTAAACACTGGTTCCTAGGCCAGTTTGAAAAATTAGTTCAGGTCAGTGTAAATTAAAGAAAAAATTTGATTAAGTGTATAGTAGAATAAATTTCAAAAATTAGAATTCAGAAACAGTAATTTTTGAATCTTAAATTCAATGACTGAAAAAAAAAAAAACAAAACAGTGAAACATGAATGTATGGAAATTATAAACTAAATCAACACTTACTTTAGTTGGAGTCAACCAAAAAAAAAAATGTAAAATTAAAAAGATAATAGGCTAAATCGCTCCAATCTGGACTGTTACTTTAACATGTGCTAAATAATACTGCGATATGTGATGTGTTTACAAATTATTAGTAGACTAGCAGAAAATCAAACATGTACTATTATCTACTCTAATTTAAAGTTTTGTGTGACTGTAAATGAATTGGAAAAAAGTGATAACTAACATGACTAATATAGAATTTCAATTATGTGTCCAGGAAAAAATTATGTCTGATTTTAATACTGCATTCTTGTACATTATCATTAGGAGAAATTGATGACCAACAACAACCGGCCAATGAATAACTTATATATTTATAAAATAAAGAAATTTACTCACTGATAAATTCATGTAAGTGATAGATTCTACTTCGAGTCATAAAAAAGCTTATTATATTAATTTGTTAAGACCAAAGCACAAACCCTAGACTTCATCTGTTCAAGTTTGTATAACAGGCAGGCAAGCAAAGCATTTAAAAATATGACCTTTAGCTACAATTAAACTTAAAGACATAGTAAGACAAATAGCTTATCTTTTTGAAAAATTGTCGACAAAATGAAATGCTTCGGGCGGGACCAAGCTGCTGTTCTATCTCATTGGAGGAGACGTAGCTGATCAGAGTAAACCGGTGGCATCCATCTGGTTGTAAACAGTAAATGTTGATTTAGACATGTCAACCGATGAAACCATTTATTCCCACAAGTGATGATCCGTTTATGTTTGATTTGGCATCTGCTACAAAACTTTGAACTGTTGAACCCAATGGAACTTCAGGACTCGTAAATAGTATGGTATCTACAAATCTGTAATATGACGAGCAACGTTTGGTGGATAAAATTCTGATTTGTAAATGTCATTAGTTCAACAGTGTCAAAGGCGGCACAAACTGTTTCCCCCGGACTGATGATGTCTCCCCAAACTTTTCAAACTCCCAAAAAAGTTGCATTTCACAAAAATTATTGTCTGTGAAAATTAAATCCATATCGTGATTACAATCGTTTCTGTCTAATTCCCGAGTTCAAATGAGGTGAAAATTTAATAACGAATGTTTAGAAATTGTTCATTTGATTTAATAAATTGTATTCGCCGTTAACGATATCCTCCGTGTTTCCGTGAAATGAATTGCCATTTTTCGTCACGAAATTTGATATGAAACGGGGGAAACCAAAACCCCGTCCCTAAAAAATTCGGCTCCCAGCAGATTAAAAGATAACTGTTCATAGTAATTTCGTAATTAGTTAAATTTTTAAAAAAAAGCTTTTGACTTTCAAAAAATGATAAATTTTATAAAAGAAAGGCTAGAATCAGTTCCTGCCAAAATTTTTTCTTTGTGATAGATTAAAGTTCATTGGGGTTTAAATTAAAAACAAAATGATTAAGTCTTGGGGAAACGATTGGCTTTAAAACGGACTTGCAAAATGACCTAAGGCTAAAAACCCGAAACCCCTAAAAATTTTGTGTAATTTAGTTAGGGGGAAATGAAAAATTTTTTTAGTGGGCATAAAATTAATTAAAAATGTATGGCTAAAATGTCTGGGGAATTTGCCAATTTTGCCCCTCAATATGTTATTTTTTGTTAAAAAAAAAGGGGAAAAGACTATGCAGATACTTTGGGATTCCTGTTTAAAAACAGAAAATAAAAAAGGCGCTTTGTCACTTGGACTTATAAATAATTTTAATTCTACTGTCTACAAGCAGAAAAATTTTTGACGGAAATAGCAATTTAGCTTAAAATTGCAAAGGTTTGATGATTTCCCTGTTCATTAGAGACTTGACAATGTGCCAAATTAATTCATTAACTTTAATAAGTCTGCGTGGGGAACTTATCTTTTGACGAAACATTTCAGGGGGGGTCCTCTTATTTTTAAATTTAAAATGCATTTCACAAATTGTTTTTGTTTTATTGACATTTAATATTAAAACCAAATTTTACCAATAACCAAGAAAAACAACAAAAATAGCATGCATATATCTTTGGTGGTATTATTCTCGTTTTCTACTGATCGGTAATAGTAACAGGTAGATAAAAAATGATAATCAACACATGATTAGCCGAAGTCCCATAAGTTTGTGTGTAAATGTTATATTGAGATCTATTATTTAGTTCTTCAATTTAATGGGCACCAATTTTTAGAAGTATTTTTCCTCCCCGTTTGATAAGGCCCCCGTTTCTTTTGGGAAAACCGTGCCCGAAAAACAATTGGGAAAAATGCAAGTTTAATTTAAAAAACAAAGGTGATAGTGATAAAGGGAATTTAAAATATGGAAATTGAAGATAAAGTACTGGGTTTTTAAAACCGCAGAAAAAAAAATTTCCGGGGTTTATCCAAACGCAAAGATTTTAAAATTTTTCTTTTTTAATTCTTTTCATTTAAAAATTCATAATAAAATACATGGAATTTTGAAAAAACCCAATTAATTTTAATGGTTAAGGAAAAACATGTTAAAAATTTAAAACAGAAAAATTAATAAATATATTTTTAAAAGAAAAACAATCTGAATAAATAATCTTTTTTTTGAAAATGAAATGTGGGATTAAAATTGGCCCTACGCGGTTTAACTTATTTGTCAGACCCCAGGGAAAGGAAAATAACAAAGGTAGCAGGAAAATTTGTTTACTCGGGAAACAAAGTTTCCCCCATTTCAAATTATTGAATTTTTTCAGTACACCTTTGTTTAAAAACCCGGCTTAAATATTAGAAACCCAAAATAATTTTTTTTACCTAGGGCTTTGGCTAAAACGAAAGTAATTTTTAAAATAAATTTTTGTATAATGAAATGTTTATATAAATAAAGAAAAAATAAAAGGTTTAAAATTTATCATTAGTAAAACCCCCAATCAATATAGGAAAAATTCTAATGAAGTTTTTAAAATAAAAGTTTATGGAAATGATGAAGAAATTCGTCTTTTTTGGAGCTTAACCGGAAAAAAAAAATTATTTTGTATATAAAATTTAGGACAGACAAACAATAAAATAACTTTAGATTAAAGGGGAAAAGGGTTTTTTCACACTTTTGCAAAAAACCAAAATTTTCGAACAAAAATATAAAAATTTTTTTTGAAAAAAAATTTTCTTAAATGTAAATTTATCTAATTTTTTAGTTTAAATATTCAGTTTATACAGTTTAGTTCGTACTCTTTAATTTCATGTATTTAAATGAAAATTGTTTACGTTTAAAAAAAATTTTTACCATTTTTTAATTTTTGAAATTTCAACTTTTGTGAAATATGTATTACAAAGAAGTACATGGTGATATTATGTTACAATACATTTAATTGCCTGACAAATCTCATCTTAATAAGTGGCGTTAATTAAAATCTCGCTTTTCTTTCTTGAAACTTTACTATAAAGGTTTCCCATAGCACCACTTTTTGTAGTGCCATAGTCAGTCCATTTAGACAAACTGTAGAAAAAAAACGTGTTAGAAAAACACGAATTAAAAAATATATATTATATTCCTTGAGATCTATTTTCAATAAATAGGTAAATGATGAACTGAATTGATACTGAAGCTTAATATGTCTCTTTGATATGAATTAGAACTTTTCCCCATATAATTACCCGGTGATTAGAATTAAGCCCTACATACTTTATTCTCAATTCTTAATTCTGATCTGTCTTATCATGTGTACTAAATATACATCACATTTGATGATAAACATTATATGGAGATCATTCAATGCATTGACATTCTCTTTAAATACCTAGGATTTGCTTGATTTTAAAGGCCCCCAAAAGGTTTCATGAGAAGACTCCCTTTTAAAAAAACAGTAATTGCTATTGAAAGCCGGGGTTATAAAAAGATCTATTCTAGGGTAATACGTTAATAAGCAATGTAAAACTAGGGTTAACCCCATTTTTTAAATTTTCTGATCCCAAATTTTTTAAATTATACCCGTTAGTTAATTTAGTTTTGGGGGGGGAACTATTTAAAAGCCCTCTAAAAAAGACATAGCAGATTCAATATGATTGAGAAGATTTATGGACATAAAAAGAAATTTAGTCTGCGTATTTAAAGTGATACTATGGCATCATTTTTTGTTTTTTTTTCAAAGTTAAAGTTTAATCAGAACATTTCATAAAAGTAATTTTTATATAATATGATTTTGCGTTTATTGATTAGGGATAAAATAATTTAAACCGCCTTATAAAATATTGACCACACATTTTCATCAAGAGCATTACCAATAAATTACAACGTTTTTATTAAGGGCTATTAATTTTATTTTGAAACTTGGTGAAATCAATGTTCAGCAGTTGATACGTTTTACCTACAATTGCTCCAATTTTTACAATGTTTTTACTTAGAACAAGAAGGAAAAAATGAAAAAGGAAAAGATTTTTTCGACGATCTAAGAGCATCATAATTAAACGAAGCTTTTGAGTAGCCTGTTTTTTCAGGTTTAATATAACCTCAATTATGACATTCAAACCCGGCTTTGGGCTTTAATTCACGCATATTGGTATCAAAAATTCATTCTTAAAGCACATGTGTTTTCAAGATTTATTTTTCACTGATAAATTTACAAATTGCAATAAAACTTTGGGAAAAGGAAAATCTCTTGGAGAATAAAACCAAAGTAAAACGGCAGTTGAATTTTAGGACTCTATTCGGGTGTCTGTTTTAGAGAAAATGGCAGATGACGTGGAAAGAGCAATGATTCTCATAACCTGTTAATATCGGCTCAAGCATCTTCAGCTTTTATAGTAAGAAAACTCGTATTACATACGTTACCATTTACAAACCCCATAATATTCTAAACTGACTGGGACCAAAAAAAAAGACCTCCTAATATTTCTATGTTTACATAATATTTCTCTGTTTTTAACATATGATAGTGTTTAATCAGCACACATCCATTTTTAATTTCGCGCTCTTTATTTGCAACTCACCTGATCAAAACTTTGTCCGATTCATTCGGTGTTATTCAATATCTTTATCTTTTAAAAAAAGCACAGGAATAATTTTAAATAACCCTCTGAAAAAAATAAAAGATGAACAAGTCGGTAACAAGGGCTGAAAAATGAAGTAAGTAAGATTTTATTCATGCAGCATCACCATCCGATCTAGTAACCACCTTGTTTATTTGGGCTTGTTAAAGAATATTGTACAGAAAAAGAAATGTTATAGAAAATTACCAACAAATTTTCATTATTAACTAAAATGATTAGAGCTTAGGTATTTTGATTGTTATTTCATGTAGACGTCTACAAATCACAAGATATTATATTTACGTAGTTATTTGATTTAAGAAAATCATGTTCCTAGGGTAACATATATTAACTGATTAACAGGTGACCTACTATGTTTGGATTTTTTTCGTCGTTGTAGGATGACCATGTTTCTGAGAATGATTTAGCATCTGATGCGTTTTATAACGATATCGCCTTTAACGATACTTCATGTAACTTCACTGAACTAGATTGTCCTTTATCGGTTGCTGAGTTTTAGTTTACGATTCGATGGTTGAAAACTGCGGTGATAACCTTATAAATCAGTATTTTATACAAATTATTGATAGTCTGGAGTCTTATCTGGTTGATATTTTTAATGCAATATTGAATGCTGGTCATTCCCTGCACAGTGGACAACCATAGTTTAAGGAAAACAATTCTCCTGACACAAGCAATTACAGAGGAATCAATAGTTAACAAAAGTATTAGCGTATGGATAAATGATAACATCATGCTAATAATCGGTGATATCAGTTCAAATTTATGTTTTGAAAAGAAAACTGATTTTGTTATATTAAATGTTGTTGTAAACAAAGTTTTGATGATAAAAAGAATATTTTATATTGTGTTTTAATCGACTAAAAAAAAGCTTTTGACAGTGTAAATCGTTTTAATGTGTGGTGTAAACTATTTAAACTAGGAAATTGTGGCAAATTACTTAGGATAATCAACAATATGCATGCCTCTGTAAAAACAAGTATCAAGGGATGTAACTTTTCTCTGATTTTTTAAAATGCATGGTTGGCATGAAGATTGTTTTTTTCCCTATTTTAAGAAAGTCTAGAACTCTATTTGAATGATGACCCATCGTGTGGTTTAAATATTGATGAAATTCTGCTAACCCTCATGTTATTTGCTTATTACATTGTTTGATTTGATAAAATACTCTCTTTGATCTTTATTGGAAGTTTGACATGTTAAAATTATATTGTGATCGCTGGGATCTTATTGTCAATACAGACAAAACGAAGGTTGTGGTTTTCCGTAACAAGGTAATATAAGCGACAAGCACTGTCATTACGCGAACTCCTCGAAGTTACTTACTTGAAGTTATCGATAATTTTAATTACCTTGGCACAATGTTTTCTTACAACGTTTCCTTTAAAGTAAACCAAGACACACTGATTGGTAAAGGCATATAAGTTTTAAATGTACTGTTAATTAATTTAAAGAAAACTACTATTGCGCTTTCAATTCAATGTCAACTCTTTGACGCTTTTGTAGGCTCAATCTTTAACTTAAATGTCAGGTAATGGCACTTTTTATAATATTGAGAAAATTCACCTTAATTTGTGTAGACGTGTCATAAATGTGAAGACATTCACTCGTAAATTAGCTAGAAATAGATTGCTTTATCACGATATCAAGAGATAATCCTAGCAATCTAGATTTTCAGTTAGATACATTGCATTGATTTTCACATTTTAGTTATACCATCAACAGTCACTGAATTTTCTTCTCTCACATACAAAAGGATTATAAAGAAATAATATATCGTTTGTATTTTTTACCAATTACAAATAAATGGGGAACACATTAAACAACAAAAATAATATTCTGGAAAAACAGTACACGTTTTACTTTATTGAGAAAAAAAATGCTCATAACTTTTTATCTTAGATGAATATTATAAGCATTCAAATTAAAGGGACTCCACTGAGGTTTTTTGACATGATGAGACTGAATTTTTTTCCAGATAAATATACCATTTGATGTAGGTTTAAACCACTAATTTTTGTGCAAAATTTCAGATCATTCGCGCACTTCGTTTTTCCAGAATAATTATTCAAATTGTAAAAAAATGACCCAAAATGAAAAGCGTTTAATTGCTTTTCTCTCAAATCGGACTAAGGAAAGCATAAAAATACGATTTTCAATTTATTTCAAAGAATATTTCTTAACTATCTTTGTATATATTTCTCTTTAAAGTGCCCAAGCTCATTTAAGTAAAAAATTCAAATGTTATGTTTTTAGGCTTTTAAACCTCAGTGGAGTCCCTTTAAAACAAAATTCGGTTATGCAGAACAAATTTGCATTTAACAGCAACATTTTATTTTAAAGAATGCGGATAAAGGACCTTGAGTAGTTAAACAATTGGTTTTAATTACAATATCGTGATACAAACATATTAAATGTTTTATTATCTAGCATTAATAGCTATGTTACTATATGTAGATACAAAATCTAGCGTATTTCAAGGCCATTATGGCAAGATTCAGGTCATTATACAATTTTGGAACTCGGCATTATCTTTCCATAATGGTCGAATGAATGAACGCTTGTGCAAAATGACGTAATCAAATCTCAGTGACTTTCAATTGGCTACACTGTAGTCACTTGCAAACAATTTTTTAAGTTTCTAGACGGCATAATCAAACGCAATGAACAAAGTTTAACATTGAAAATTTATAGCATCAAAAATTCAAAAACTGAACCAAAGACAAAACTTTATCCTCAGAAATTAAGAAATTGTCTTTAGATTGACAGTAGAAAAAATATTGGGGGCATTTAGCTTGTTATCAGAACCGTTCATGAAAGCACACAAGTTCATAAAAGAGTACATATCAATATAAAAAAAACGACTATAAAACAACATATTTTCATCCTTATTTTGTGTTTTAATGTTTTCTAAGTTATTCGCAGGGTTAAACTGACAGATATTTTTTACATTGACAACTGTCCGTTTTTTTAGATAGGGCGACAACCAAGATGAGCGCCAATTTCTAAACACCGTACATCCGGTATAGGTATTAAAGACATTGATGCTTGGTTGCTCCTCGCCAAAATGGCCCTCAAATCCATGTCCTTCGGGCCTGCGGCCTTCGGCCATTATGCACATCTTCGGGCCATTATCGTATAATGGCAAGCAGCAACAAGTATTAACCTCTCAGCAATAATGAGGTAAATTCGGCTTAACCCGTGGTACATTAAAGCAGCACGCCTCCAGATTCATGTTAATTTTCATAAAATATTTTGGAAATGTATTTAAAAGTAAAATAACGTGAGGTAAACAAATAAAGTAATGTCCATTTGCAATCGGCACTTACAATCAACGAAAATTACCAAAAAGTGTTCAGCACATGCAAAAACAGCCCTTACTGCGTTACTAACGCAGTAGAAATATGGTGATAAAATACTGCAAAATCAGTCTTAAACCTACATAACATGTAAAATATAGCTTGGATCTTGAATGTTTTAACCTTTCTTAAAAGTTTAATGCACTGTTCTTCATATTGGTTTTCTTTAAATATCTTGGCTCATCTGGAGGCGTGCAGCTTTAAGACAAAGCTCTTTTAGAGGACATGAGAACAGAGTGAAGACGTAGTGCATGGTCCAATTTAACGAGGCGCTTTACATCTTATATCTCAGTTCAGACAGCTCCGTCGTTAAACGAAAAGATAAATAATTAGTAATTTGACTATCGGTTTCTCAAGGAGTCAAACTGATGCAGACGAAGTGCCATTGGGCTCACTCGTTAAAATTTGGGAAAATACGCATGTAACGTCGAATATATATATATATTGTATATATTTACGATGTCACCAATCTCGCTATAAACGCCGAAAATGTAAGGAAATTAGAAGGGAAATGGCCGGGACACAGTAGGATGTACGTTATAAGCGTTTCCTTGTTAATCCCGATGTCGTTATAAGTCGGGTAGACTGTAGATATTATGTTTATCTTGATATGTTATAATGATGTAAACAATGTAAACAAATACATTTAAAATAGAAAACTGATAAAATGTCAAGTTCAAGTATCATCATTTTACGGATTATGTCAAGTGCAAACCCTCTGCCTCCTAGTAATATCAGAAACAAAACCACCTCCTTGACCGGGCATAAGCTCACCCCGCCCACTTACGGGTGAGGAGACAAAATACATAATATTAAGCCTTCTGTAAAAGATTCTTGGACACTTGTATTTATTCAAACCTATGTAATAAGCATGTTACTATTAATGGAACCCATGTTCCCAACGATGAAATACTATAACAAAAAAGATTTCAAAGACAAACTAGTTTATAGAAGCAATGTATTGGTTAATTTAATTTAGGTAATAAAATTTAAATTTAGTTTGTGTTTAATTTTCAACTTACACCATGCAATTATGCGACCCAAATTGCATTCATAAGTACAGTAATATTTGTATGCACACTCGAACCATATCTTCAGCATAATTGGAAAATTAATTATGTATATGCATACATATTTATCATTAACTTGTAATGCATTAGAAAGTAAATAGATATTTTATTCTACTGCTGTTAGTAGTGAGATTTCAAATTTATTAACTGCATTTCACAATCTGATTAAAATCAGCTCTAAATAACGGTCCGCTTTTAGATCTAACCGTGACCAAATGCGAAGTAATTTCTGGTGACCTTTCACATAGCAAATTATCAGCAAACATTCATAATTTTGAAAGCGATGTGGTTTCTCATTTTCACCCTGAGAAAACAAATACTGAGTATTGATATTTTCACGATTTCGAGGACAAATATGGCGTTGTCCATATAGCCGACAGGTAAACTGGCAAAACGATCTTGGCGATGAAAAAATTACTATATTAATGACGTAGTGCTGCTTTGCCGGTCATTAACTAGCTCAGGCCCTTCGTACAAATTATTTGGTAGATCGTTGGGTTCAAATTGGTGAAGAAAAACTGAAAACAATATAATGTTATCATAGATAATTTATTATGATATAGAAATGCGTCTACACAAAGTGAGTGAATGTGACGGAATGCAATGATGCATTGCCGTCCTAAACATAAAACATGTAAACAAATAACAACAAAAGACATACATGTATACAGTACAGGTCTAACAATATTTAGGGTATTGTATTCTACTTATTTCCAAAGATAAATTACCATTTTATTAATAACAACATTATACAAAACAATTACAATTTAACCATATGACAAACTAGAAAGATATAACATCACTAACCTGAAAACAATATAATATTATCATAGATAATTTATTATAATATAGAAATGCGTCAACACAAAGTGAGTGAATGTGACGGAATGCAATGATGCATTACCGTACTCGTAAATATCACTTTGTATAAACACTTTAAACGGTTACTATAGGAATATAATAATGGGATAACGGGACCTTAAGTTATTGATTGACTGACGTAGAGAAGAGAAATATGTTTGACTAAATACGAGACCAAATTTGTGTTTAAGGATTATTTTCTTACAAAAGTCAACAATTTCTTAAACTTCCACGGATAACGGTATTTTTGCCTTTGTAAAAAGCGGTTTGATTGCATGGTTAAAAATATATTTCTCGGGAAATCCGTATTTATAAAGAAGTCGAAACCCATACGGTCGTCATTAGATCTACATAAAAGAAATAAGTAAATCTGAACTTTAGTCAGATTGTTGCATTTTAAAACTGTAAAACACTGAAAATAGGATGTATGCTACACATAGGGAATAGTTTTTAATCTAAATCATATTCTAAATGAACAAATACTAGTTTTACATCAAATAACTGCAAAATCAATGGGATGTGGTCATTTGATGTGCCCTTGTCCGTTGCGCTATCCCATTGTCATGCCTGACACTTTTCTTGATATTTCAAAGTTAATCTGATATCTGATGATAAATATACTGAATTTAAATCAAATAAAAAATTGAGAAAAGCTGTTTCCATCCTTAGGCTATCCATAAATTATTGCCACTAGTTTGCCTTTGAAATCAGATTAATGGATTAAACAAGAATTAGAAAAAAATATAGATCATACATAATCTAAGGTTTTAAGATTTAGTTGTTTTTATCTCTGATAGTTTGAGTTTAGAAGAGTCTTCTACGCTATAGGTTCCAGGATAACAGATAAAAGTCACCTAAACAGAAAAATATATAAAACGAGTTCCTAATTAACGTCAAAAACAGCAAAATTGAAAATGTTGCAGGCAGGGTTTGATTGTTACCGGTACTGATAAGTAAAATCTACCGTGTACGACCTCTAACATCGACTCATTTTACATGAAGGTTCCCGTATTAATCTTGAAAATGGAACACTGTAAGGTGTATGGGTTCCTAAATAAGCCTTACATGTTTCGGTGAGTGAACTCTAACTGAATTTCTAACACCAACATCTACGCAGCGGAAGGCAAATATATATATCATGCAAAAATATATGAAAATTATAAACATTGAATCAATTGAACACATCAATGATCATATAATATTTTAAACACTTATTGAACATCATACACTGGGGTACATGATAAGTTCGTATTTTTCGATATTTCCATGTGCATGAGTAAACTTACGGGATTGAGAACGTTATTGTTGGTCTCGTTATTTTAGAAAGAAATTATAACTTGCTAAGTTCTTGTGTAAAATAAACTCAGTAGGTTCTTCTGTAAAAGAAACTGTTCGCTAGTAAATGTAATATTGAGATCTAAATGCAGTGTAAAATGTGTTGTGGGAAGAAGTGTGGTTAAACAGAAATTAAATATCTGAGCAACTTAACTAGAAAGTTAAATAGCTCTCCTATACATTTTATTGAGAAACATCCATTACATTTTATTTTAGAATGGCAAGAACTATCCATTACATATTATCTGAAAATTATCCTTAAAATTTTCTTTTATAATGGCAAGAACTATCCTTTTACATTAACTTTTAGAATGGTCAATGAGCTACACTGATTTTGACCAATGGCATCTTCTTATACCCAATTCTTCCCTGTAAATATTACAGGGAAGACAAACTGATTTTCGACGGCCCTCAGCTGGAAATGGTTTTCAATAAAGCATTGCGTGGGAAAATGCCATTGGTATAAATATTGTCTTTATGAATAAAATGTCTGGAAATAACAGAATAAAGCCATCTTTTCACTCATCAGTCATTCAACATCCATTATCTATTTCTTACAGTCGTATTCTAGAGAGACAATTTATGTAAGAGTTTGTCCTGATTCTTTTTATTTTCTTTACTATTTGTGTTTGTTTGTTTTTCATTGCGTCCGAAGTATTTACCAGATTTTAAAAGGAACAAAATCTATAAATTGTAATAGGCTATTTTGATACCGTCGAATGTGACTCAACTTTTTTTTATTCATACACAGACCTATAAATGTGTCTCTATCTTTCTGCTTTTTTGAATACATCTTACCAAGTGGAAAAGTCTGTTATGGACAGTTGATTTATGCTATTGGGATTGAAATATTTTGATTCTCGTCTTGGACTGATTTGGATGAAACTTGCAAATGTAATACAGTATAAAAGCAATTAACAACATTTCTAAATGACTTTCATTTTTTCGTTTTATCATCAAACTTGTAGAATTAAAGTAAGATTTTAGTGTTTGAAATGGATTTGTAAATTGTTTAACCATTTTGCTTAGAACGGTACCTAAAACTATTCATTGTCTACAAACACAAAATATGTGATAACAAACATCAGTAGGCATTCACATAGTTTCACATACACAAAGCAACGCGTCTTTTTGTACAAATTTCATAAATGACCGATATACTTAATGTAGGTCTTACTGTAGGTAAAATTGAAAAGCATACAACTCGGATAAATCATATCATGCTTTGTGCAATTTTACTGATCAATCTATTAAATAAACATATTACGGAATACGATCTTACACGTGTATTAAAATGCTTATGCATTTTCAGTTTATTTACATCTAGTCTTTTTCATGTCCTTGTGGAACATGGATTTCTTTACTTTTAGTGTTGAGGGTTAAATAACACTTACAAATGCCGATACTAAAAGGTTTGAAAGACGCTATTAAACTTTATCTCTCATTACATTGACTAACTTAAAGAAAACAAGTCCGTGTGTTTCAACGTTTTTATTTCGTTTCCAGTGCTTTTATCCAGAATCTGTCAAATTTAAATTTCTCATCATCTAAATTTATTTTTTAAAAAAATGAAGTAAATAACTTATAAATATATGTAAGAAAGAGAGAATAAATTCTGAGAATCATTGTCAGTTTGTAATTAGCAAACACAATATATCAAATGGTCAATTTAAAAAATTATATCAATAAGCATTTCTTAAATATGCCATTAAATATTACATACTTGTTATGAAATCTTTTAAGCGCAACATAGATTTTAAAAATTATAACAGTTACATATTTTCAAAGACATTTTACAGATGTTTAATCATGTCAAGCGAAATATATCTTGATAAAATTTTATTAATAAAGCATATAAATAAAGCAAAAGGAAAACACGAAATATCTAGCATATTTATTATGTTTAATTAACATACTCAACGCATCTGATATTGTAAAACTAATAACATGCTTTTCAGATTTAATTACAGAGATTCTGATGTCAAATAATGCAAAATATATGACAATGATACCAAGATTAGATAACCTGTGTATGAAGACGTAATTGGCAGCGTCTCTAGGAATAAACAAAAACTACATTATGTGTATGATGCTGAATGCTGATAACTGTATTGATGAAAAATTGATTCTCGTGGATTATAAGCCTGACTTTGATGTTGCTTGAATATGTACGATTGGATTTAAAAACGGTTCATTAACAATTATACAAACCAGAAAACTGCTATTTTGGACACGTTTCAAGTACAGCTAAGAGCCAATAAGAATACTTTGTGGAGCTTTAAAAAAATGTTCTTTAAGTTTTTATGACACCAGTACAAGGATTTAAGAACTTCAGCATAAGACTCGTATAACATTTTGCTATTCTGAGGCGCTAGACTTGTGTTTGACCACATTGTGTCTTATTTTTTTAAGGTTTATTCTTTGTTTCAGTCATGTCGATAACTATCTAAAATTGCGGACATTGCATTCTTCAAACAAAACCATTATGATATGGTACGTATGTTTCCATGTGTATTTTTTGTAATCTTGTCCCAATTAGAGCATTGTATATCTAAACCAGTAATGTCATTCGCGTGAGACCAATTTCCACCAATCTAGATTTAGACTAAAATAATAATTGGAAATGTCATTTGATATTTACCAGGTCTGAGTATATTTTCGATCGTTACCGTTACATCTTGTTGACGTCGCGCCGACAAATCGTGAATGAACATTCCATCGAAATACTATGTTAAAAGCCAATTTAAACTTTGTCGTTGTTACACTGTATATGATTGGTTACACGCACTGTTGACGTACATAAGGATTCTGATCCATGATATAAAATTAAGGAACGTTTCTAGTCCAATATTGCTGACGCCATCGCTTATAAGCCATAAAGTAATAATCGCATTGGAAACAATGTCATATGAAAATAAATTAATTATTTATTATTATTAAGCATTTTAACCTCTTGTTTCCTTGCACGTTAATTATTTAACGCTGAATTAAACACTTTAATGTGTTCAAAATAAGTTCTTTTATTATTTTTGTATGTATTTCGACTAGAAATAAAAATGGCAATATGAAGAAAACGATGTAAATATAGCGCTGATTGTTCTACAAACTTGTGTTGGACTTCCATCATAAAATCGGAAAAAAGTGGAAAAAGTAATATAAAATCAGATTTAAATATGATTAGCCAAGTTTTGGATTTTCTTTATATTGACATTTATGATATGATAACATTGGATTAACCTCTAAGTGAATTTCGTAAAATTGTCCAAATTATAATGTTCACTTTGATTTGATATAAAGGTCAGATGTTAACTTGAACATGGTTTGAATTGTCAAAATATAAATGATGACTTTATAATAACATAATGGTCCAAGTATAGATGTTCAATTGATATAATGGTCAGTCAGATGATAACTCTGATATGATACAATGATATATATAAAACTTGACTTTGGTACGAAATAATGGTCTGACTAAAAATGTTGACTTTGAAATAATACAATGGTACAAGTAAAGATGTTGACTTTGATATACGTTAATAGCCCAACTAGTGACCTTAATTTTGATATGATTTTATGGCCAGAATATAATATTATATTAAAGTCAACATCTATACTCGAGCCAATTTACATGTACAAATCAACGTCTACCGTTCATTTATACATTGGTATCCACGAATTATATGATCTAAAGTAGCAACTCAAATGTTGGACATTGAAATTACTTATATCAGAGATACATGTTTTTGAACATTTCACTATTATACGATTTGAGTTCAAATGAAAATTAAAATAAAATGATCAGTAATGTTATCATTTGAAATTTTTATATAAATTCGGTATTGTGTTCATAACGTTAACAAAGTTAATCCTAACCACGCTAAAAATTTCAGATCGATTAGTCCATCTTTCAATAGAAACTAAACCATTAAGACATTAAGTGACGATATAAATATAATTACTGTTTGAATAGAAGACGTGCTTACCATCGTGGCTAATATTGGTCATGGACTTGGATATGACATGGCTGTATTCGCAGTTTCTGTTAAATTAAAGATTGTTTGACCTCTTCGATTTCTTAATAAGGCCCGAAATGACAAGTAGTAGTATTGAAGGCTCGGTATCATTAAGTATGTTCATGCATATTCCACCATTCACGCCCCCTAGCACAGGCTTAAACAGTATTCTATTCAACCTTTATACAAAGACTATGATAAACATTTGAATTTAAGATGTGTTTATACAGCGGTGGTAATGGAATCTTCAATGTGGCACGTTCGTGTCTTCCGTGTGAATCGGCATATGGTTCCCTAAATAAAGTGCATTCTAAACAAGAAAAGAATTGACGAAACTAAATAAAAGAAAATTTGAAATGAAATCAGAGTTTTGTTAAGCTTACTTACATCAGATGACTGTAAAATCACATTATAAAGCAGGTAACATATCCAAATCATTATAATCTATAATTACAATATTACACCGACCACGACGCTCTAGTTTTTGATATACGTCTAACACAAAGGAAACGGCTGAAAGTGAAAGTGACCCCGTCTTCTTATCTATAGTATAATTATGATATAATCCTGGATTAGACCCTGAGTCATTTACAGAAGATTGTCACAATAGATTATTTTGATCTTCAACAAAAATAAACAATTATTTTTAAGAGCCTGTCACTAAGGTATTCGATTCAATAACATAAAACACAATTATTGGAAACGGGGCCTAAAAACTTGCTGCCCGTTTTCCGGATTATAGAAGGAATCTACTTTTTGCCGATTAACAAGTTTTAATCAATTTCCCTAAATGCTTAACGAAATTCACATTTCGCTATCATGATGTCAAGAGAAATAATATTTGCTAATTTAATCTAAATTCTACTTGTACCAATCCTCCCTAAAGTTGTTAGACATTTCTCAAATCTTTGATTCTAAAGAATTCGCCGTTAATCATGATGATAAAAAGAAATCCCTTTAGCTGTTTTCTATAATATCAAATTTACTTTCCAAACTGAAATAAAGAATACTTCTTAATGCAATAGAAAATAAATGTTGTTTCATGTTTTAGATAATTCAGTATCAAAATGCTTTATTTTGGGATGAATAAAGGGAATTTGATATAAAAAGTAATTCATTTCCCTCTTTTTCAATGTGCGATTTCAGAGATTTGCACAGAATTGCACCAGTTAAGATGAAAAAGTCAGATTGTGACATGAATCATTCTTTTAATCTGTTTGATATGTCCCTTAATTAGAAACAACAGTATCCAACGATATATTATGAGATTAAGTTAGAATACAATTTATGTGTGACAGTTGACTTCAATAAATAAAAAAATAAATAAATGATCAATAAAGATTGTTCATAATACTTTCATTATGTATTGGGAAAGGTTCATTACATAGCGTTTAGAATATTAAATTTTTCTACTTGGATGCTTTTCTTCATATAACTTGTCCTTATTTTGATAAATACAATGAAGTATTTATACTAGCAAATGCAAGTTGATCAAAACTTTTCAAACAATGATTTAGAATTATAAACATCTATCAGTGACAGTACTATAAACATTAAAATATCTATTGAGATGTGGTTTTCAGTATAGTTAACTATACTAAATAGAATTGTACCGCATGTTACCTCATACAAAGTATATTTTTCTAACAGTATATATTCCAGGGCGGGTAGACATGTTTGCAATTTATATTAACGAAATCTGTTTTTTATCCATAGTTCTTCGCGAGGCTACTATTATCTTAAATGAATTTTCCATCGTAATTCAGATTTTTTTTCTATTTTTATAACAAATGAATATAGAAAGGTTTGTAGTATTAGCAATCCTCTTTGATGTTGAAAAGGGATTCATAACATCGACGGAATGCTATAATGCATTACCGTACCCGTTAAATATCACTTTGTGTAAACACTTGTGGACGGTTAGTACATGTTATTATTATAAAAGTATAATAATAGAATAACGGGACTATAAGTTATTTAATGACTGACGTAGAGAAAAGAAATATGTTTGACTTAATACGAGACCCAAATTGCGATTGAAAACAACAACCAGTATTCATATTTTATTACGTAATGGTTACTACCCTATGACACAACATTTTCGATTTTACAGTTTTAGGCATTATTCGGGGATTGCGTTTTTCACTATTCTACACACAATCAATTTCACAAACATAGTGTAAGATATTTGATAAGCTATCATTTTTTGAATTTTCTGATCGCAGATCAGGAAATTCAATGCTATCATTCAATCTCTGACACACAATTTTCACGACAAACCTAACAACAAGTAGTTCTCAAAACAGCTTAATACTAGCGATGTAAAAGAAATATTTTTATTTTGTTACAAGTATCCAACAAATTACAACGCATTCAAAGTTTAAAAGTAGCGTTGGCTTATAGAAATGTCAATTACGGAATTCCATAAACGACATCCTACTTCTTACTGCCTACTGCTAACTGGGCAGCCTGCTGCTAACTGCCTACTGCTTACTGCTAATTGACAGTCTAAGTATATGTTTGGATCAATTACGAAGTATTCCGAATGTTCACACAGGTTCACCCGCCATTTTGTTGAAAACATCTGAGGTAAATTTTACGGAAAACAATGGTAAGTAAATTAAAATGGATTATTTTATAATAAAGCCTAAAATAATCAGACAAGCCACACAAACACGAACATTCAGTAATTAAATGTTATTGCATACGTTTCGGCTATATGCCTTCATCAGTGCAAAACATAATAAAATTACCGGAAGCGACGTCATAACGGAACACGCGTTAAACATTATTTTATTTTATAATAAAGCCTAATGATTCGTAATTTCCAATTCATTGCAATGACTTGTGTATGTCCCACCCTTGCACACTGCTTAGATTATGCTATGAAATTCCATGTGCCTCATTGCACAGGTGATTGATAAATTGTCAAATATAGGGCTCATTTTATGGTAATCAACTGATTAATAAATTATTCACAAAGAATATGTGTTTAACATTTAATATTGAAGAACTTGAGCCCACTATTATACCTTGTTGAGAGGCGGACATCTGGACCGTTATGTCAACACCTCCTGATTTTTGTTAATATTTTCATAGTTTATTAAACTTTCATTTGACAATGTATTACATTTCTAGAAGAATATCTGTAATATACTGGTGAAATCAATGGCGTATTTAAGGCTAAACATTCTTGTTTGTCATTTTTAAAAATTTGTGTGTTCATTTACGAGATCATTTTGGTTCAGTTTTCACTGGCTGTTAGTTGTGGCGTATAAATGTGTTATTCCTTATTAGATGTTATATAGTACATTTTGTTAAGTTTAATGTACAATTGATATTTTATGTTGCAAAGATAATTGCTTATAGAACCAATTTTATTCTAGTACAGTGGATGATCAATCTGACAGAAACATTTCTAAGGAAGAACGGCATATACTTCCATCGTACTCCAAGTTTGACTTCACAGACAAGTAACAGAACCAACACACCTGTGCGAAAATATTGAAATTACAATGGAAGATGAAGAGGACTTCATAAATGTATTGGTTTATATGGGCGAGTTTAACTCGGCTTCTGAAAGCTTAAAGAAAGACAAACCTGGCAACTGTAAACAACAACAAATATTTTATTGCATTAAAACAACATGTTCCATACCAATAATTACAATTTTCAATGCAAAGACAGTTTACAGAAGAGGACAAATGCATGCATAATATATGTATTTGCACTAAAGATGACTTGTTATTTCGCAAGTATGCATAATATATATTGCTGAATTTTAAATTATTGATTTTTATTTTGCACATAAGAGGTTAACAAATTTCTGTTTAGTTGGACAAGTATAATAATATCTCTTTATATATTTTGATCTTAAGTCCTGAAATTTAGAACATATTAATACAAAATGATATTCATTTTCTATAAGACCGACATTACAATTTCTACACAATCTTTCATATCTTGGTATATTTCTATGCCGTCCACGTTCAATAGCAAAATCACGAGAAGATAAACGAAATTTGGATAATCATGCTACCCTAAATTTCGGTTCAACGATAAATTCCAAATAATTTTCAAATTCATAAACAATTTGTATCTATATTTCAATATTTCATTGGCAAAAAAGTGCAAACATGAAGTGATTAATTCTAGTTTCGACAAAATGATCATTTTAATGTTACAATATCATTTTTGATCTGTTTAAAATTCTTTTCTTTTTTGATAATTGTTATAATTATCTTGTCTGCTTTGTTTTCTCAACAAATATACTAGAAAATTAACTTTTAGGATGTTCATTTTTTATTCCTTTTTAGTTAAAATTAACGCAAATAAAACCAATGAGCAAATCTGTTTTCGTATTTGCCAGAATCATCCAATGAAAGTTATGACTACTTTTGTCAGGCTTTTAGAGGTTTGACAACTAAAGAAAACAGTTCTAAGACATCGTGATAGTGTACATCTTCTATGGTATGATATGAAACATTTTAAGTTACCATTCTTATTTCGTGTATATCACTTTATATTGCAACATTTACATTATTGCAATATTTACATTAATATAAATATCATAACAATTATATTATTCATAACAGAGCTTTTAATTATAATTCTGCTTTTATATTAATTGCTTTCCCCGAAACTTTGCAAATTTTTTTATAGATACGTTTTTTTTATAGGCGTCTCATAACTTTTATTTTAAATAATGGTGTATTCAAGAAAATATTTCTTAAAGGTCTCATTATTGGGATGAAACATATTTTTATGTGGTGTTATAATTAATAAGTGTATTTTGTTTTTCGTTTTTATTATAAATAAAAAAGTACTTGAAAAATAAAATTATCATTATTTTCTTGTAGTTTGTTTATGTAGCTCCCCGGAAAACAAAATTTTGACAAATTAAAATGATAAGTATACATTACTGTTAAATGCAAATTAAACACACATGATGGTTATTTATATGTTAACCATAAAGCAAAGTTTGTTGAATGTTGTAACATGGCCATGTTGTTAACAATATTCAACATTGTCCATATTTAAAAAGCGTCTTAGTCCATCGATTTTAAATTCATAGGATCGCAAAAAGTATGTATAAGAAAAAGTAGAGTATGTTATATTAGTTCCATAAGAAATCTTTGAAAATACATCTGAAGCACCAATATCTGGCAAGTTTCTTCAAAACAACTTTACAATTTAACCGGAACACTCTTCTCTTAAGACAATGAAATAACGATATGCAAGGATAAAGTGTGGTTGTCATAAAAACATGAACATAAATGATTTTTTGATGCAACTCTAGTCATGCAAAATTCCGTATGTATCAAACTTAAACTGTTATAGTAAAGAATTTAAACGCAGTCGCTGCATCTCGGTGCCCTGTAAGATGAATTATAATATATAAGAATAACTTTTACAGGGAAATACATACAGATGTACAGTACGATTTAGATTACAAAGCTCACCACAGAGCTTGAAGCCCTTTGATTGTATAAATTTCATTGGACACAGTACAGGATACAGCAACATTCAAGCTTAATTGGTGGAGGAAGACCATTACTTCATGCAAGAATGGGCGTCTAACTGGATCCACCGAGCCAGCTGGATAATTTCCTAACATTTAAAATAATCCAAAGTCATTGATGAGATTCGAACCCACTTCGGTTAGGGGCAAGTGATTTGAAGTTAGTAATGTTAAGTAGAAAGAGAAAACAAATCCTAATGAACTCAGTTTGTTTTTAACAAAAACCTTCATATTAAATAAAAAGTAACAAGAATGATTAAAGTAAGTTTTACATATTAAATTTTATCAAATATTACATAACTGTTCAATCATGTCAAAGGAAATTTGTCGAGTTGATAATCTGTAAATGCTAAAGGAAATAGAAAACTGTGCCTTTTTAAGCTAGAAGTATCTGGCTTTATCGTTATAGTTTAACCTTTTCCCTCATATAGACGTGTTTTGAAGGCTTTTTGTCCCCCCCTTTGAGGCCTCAAACAGTGAAAAAATGCACTATTTAGGCCCCCAACACTGTTTTCCGCTTGAGAAATGTTGTAAAAAAAACCACTTTTTCGGCGCCCCCCCCCCCATCCACATGATACATCAGGGGGTTGCCAGAAGGGGGAAGTGCCCCCTTCTGTTTGGGGGGTTTGAAGGGGGGCGGTAGTCCCCCTCCTCGCCGAGAAAATCGTGGACATGTGACAGACTAAAAATAGCCTCATGTTGATCTTAATGTGACGTGTAACCAACGATGAAAAGCCTTTTACTCTATCTCATTGCATTGAGAAGTTGCAGCACTTTGAAATCAGTTTTGATGAAAAGAAAACAATGCAAAATAGTGATTTTTTGCAATTTTGAGACGTCACTCGTTACCATGGTAACAGGAAATTTAAGAGTGAGCATGTTGTTATAGAGGTTATGGTTCAGTCAACATATGTGCCATGTTTCATCAGCATTGAGGCATTTTTCATAGTTTTATAGCAGTTGGAACTTGTAACATCAGGCTCTTCAATGAAAACGGCCATTTTTCGCATTATGCTCATGGGGGAAAAGGTTATTTGGTATACTGTACGCATCTGTCAATGTAAAAATTAGCAGTTATAACTTGCACTGATATCTTTTAAATAAAGATATTCTTATGTTAAATATTGCAAAATCTATCACAATGATACCAGCATGCGCAAGATTAGATAATCTTTGTATGAGTAGCTTATACATAATTGGATACATCTCTATGAATAAAAAATACGTAATTTAGATGATGCTGATAACTTTAATGATGAAAAAATTGCTTCTCGTCGGCTTATTAGCCTGACCTCATTTGATGTTTGCGTGTATATATTCGATTGAATTTAAAATATGGTCTATTAACATTATTGTAAACCAGGAAACAAGACTATTTCAGTATGATTCCAGTACAGTTAAATGTTTATGTGAATTCCCAGTATAGCTTTAAGATATATTCACTCTATAAAGAACTGCTTTATGACATCAGTTCAAATGTTAAATGACTACAGCATTAGATACTTATACCATTTTACTATCCTCAAGTTCCAGATGTGACTGTTCAGATTCTGTCCTATATCAGCTTAATCTTTTGTTTAAGGCAAGTAGAATTTACTATTTTAATACGCGGGCATTCTTCAAAACAGCTTGTTATAGTAGTCTAAGATATTTTAAACATATTTATTTTGGTAATATTGTTCAAAATTTAGATCAAATGTGTGTAAAACGCCGTTTATCATGATGTTAAAATGAATCCCTTTGCCTGTTTCCTAAGATATTCATTTTACCAACTTTTGAAATAAAATAATAGTTTTATTGCAATAGAAAATGTTGTTTTTGTGTCTTAGAAATCCTGGATCACGTGTCCGTTTCTTTAAGCGAAATTGATGCAGAAAATGTATTTTATTCCCTTTGTTTAATGTGCGATATAAAGGTTTTGCTCAAAATCGTTGTACCAAATTGAAGAATTTATTTTAGACGAAAAAATTCAGGTTGTTAACTAGTGGTAATACCATGAATCCTCCTTTTAAACTGTTTGATGTTTTCTTTGTTTAACAAGATAATTGCATGGAGTGCTTTATTAAACGCCACAACATTGTTTCATTCCAGTTTGAAGAAAATCATTGCAATCATGGCACGGCATGAGTTTTAACAATGATGCGCGACAAATATCAGATTTGACGTCAATAAATAAAAAAAAAATGAATTATTACAACAGTGAAAATTGTTCAAAATACTTTCATTATAAGATAATGTTCGTTACTAATCATTTATATTATTTAAAAGGTTTAATTCATCTGAAATTCTGCAATTCTTTTGAACAAATAATAATATCAAACATTTTCGTTTTAGTTAGCATGTCTTTCGAGAGATATCGTTTTATGTTGTAAAACTTATCATTCAGAAGTTGCATACAGAATTCGTAGTACCAAATTAATTGCTTCAAAAAATATATATAAGAGAATAGTTTAAATGTGTAAATTTTAGTGACTAACTTGGTAAAATACACTTTTTACTTTAATTATTATTTCCAACATTCAATTGTTTTTAGAATTTTGATCATGAAATTCTGCAAGACTGCAAACGCCCATAACTAGAAAATTGTTCGTGTTACTTTCCGTGACCAAATCTTACCGAGAGTACGATGCCTATGTAGGGTTTCGTGTTTTTGCTATATTATTTTAGTAATTATCTTAGCCACTATTCAAGTTATCAAATCTATGGCAAGTAATAAACGTAGGAGCAGCCCAACAGACAGCCAAGTTTTTATTTATTTATTTTATTTTTTTGTGGGGGGGGGGGAGGAAGTTGTAACATTTGCTGGGTTTGAGAGATTCTAAAAGACCGTTAAACGCCCTTTTAAGATACACACATGCTCGAATTGGGGCAATATTATCAAAGATACCCATGTAAACAAGTCTACAAATACCATAAAGATTTTGTTTTAAAGAATGCAATGTCCACGTATCAAAATAATAATCAACACGACTAAAACAAAGATTAAAGCTTATATATAGGACACAATGTGATCAAACAAAATCAAAAGTCTAGCGCATTAAGAATAGCAAAATGGTATTAGGTTCTTATGTTGTAGTCCTTAAATCATAAAGCATAAAACGAACATTTCTTAAAGTTCCACAGGGTATTTTTATTGGCTTTTAACTGTACTTGAATCGTATCGAAAATATGCTTGTTTCCTGGTTAATGAACCGTTTTTAAATCCAGTCTTAATTCACGCAATATCAAATGAAGTCAGGCTAATAATCCGGCGAGAAGCAGTTATTCATCATTTAAGTTATCAGTATTATTCAAATTGCGTTTTTTCCCTACAGACATTTCCAATTACTTCTATAATATTCATACACAGGTTAACTAATCTTGAACATTGGTATCATTACCACAGAGTTTGCATTATTTGACATAAGAATCTTTGTAATTAAATCCGAAAAGCATGTTATTTCTGCTATTTTTACAATGTCAGATGCGTTAATAAGCTATGTTTAATGAAAATGCTAGATATTTCTCGTTTTCCGTTGCTTCATTTGTGTCCTTAATCAATAATATCAAATTGACAAATTGAAATATTTTGTTTGACTTCATTAAACAGTTGTATAATGTCTTTGAAAATGTACATCTAACAATTATAACCTTTAAAATCTATGTTGCTATTAAAATATTTCATAATAAGCGTGTAATATTTGATGACATATTTAAATAAAGAATTTTGATTCTTTTGATTCTTGAAATTTACCATTTGATATTTTGTGTTTGCTACTTACAGACTGACAATGTTTATCACAATCTGTTCTCTCTTTCATCCAAACATTAGTTATTTCCTTTATTTTATTTTTAAAAACTTAGATGATAAGAAAATTCAAATTTGACAGATTCTAGAAAAAAGGATTGGAATCAATCAAAATGAAAACGTTGGAACACGCAGACTCTATGTAATGGGAGACAAAGTTTAGTACCTTCATGTATTGGCATTTATAAGCAAAATTTAATTCTCAACACTAAACGTAATGAAATCCATGTTCCCCAAGGACATGAACAAAATGACATGTTTACATCACTACAATGGATATACATTTTCATAAGTACACAGAAAGTCTAAATGTAAAATAAAATGAAAATTCATAGCATATTTCCGTAACTAAGAATGATATATTTTCGATGATTTAAATATTTATCTACAATAAGGTCGACATTAAATATATCGTCCATTATGTACATAAATGAAATAAATCTCATTTAAGGCTTTACATTGTGTTTGAAAAATTAATTGTGTGAATACCTACTGATGTATATTATCACTTATTTTGTGTGTGTAGAAATGAATAATTTTAGGTATATTTTAAAGCAAAATGGTTTAACAATTTAAAAATCCATGTCAGACACTTAAATCTCACTTTAATTTTTACAAGCTCGATAATTAAACGAAAGAATGGTAGTCATTTACAGAAGAAATGTAGTTAATTGTTTTTATACTGTATTACATTACTAGTATTTTTGCATGTTTTATCAAAATCAGTCCAGGGCGAGAATCAAAACATTTCAATCCTAATAGCATTCATCAACTCTCCATAATAGAGTTTCCCACTTGGTAAGATGTAACAAAAGGCCGAAAGGTAGAGACAAACAATTATCGGCGTAAACATTAAAAAAAGTTGGGTCACACAGATGATATCAAAATAGTCCCAATAAAATTATGGATTTTCTTTCCTTTTAAAATCTGGAAAAAGGGAAATACTTCAGAAGCAATGAAAAAAAGAAAATATAAAGAATAAGGAGAGAACTCCAACATCAATTGTCTCTCTAGAATACGAGTGTAAGAAATAGATAATGGATGTTGAACGACTGATGAGTGAAAAGATGGCTTTATTCTGTTATTTCCAGACATTTTATTCATAAAGACAATATTTATACCAATGGCATTTTCCCACGCAATGCTTTATTGAAAACCATTTCCAGCTGAGGGCCGTCGAAAATCAGTTTGTCTTCCTGTAATATTTACAGGGAAGAACTGAATGAAAGAAGAATTTTCATTGGTCATTTAAAAATCACAAACTGAAATCAGGGAAGCTCATTGGCCATGCAAAGATAGTTCTTGTCATGATAACATAATATTTTAAGGATAGTTTTAAAATAAAATGTAAATGATAGTTCTTGCCATTATAAAATAAAATGTAAAAGATAGATCTAGTTCTAAAATATAATGTACTGATAGTTCTTTAAATTTCTAGTTAAGTTGCTCAGATATTTAAGTTCTGTTAACCATACGTCCTCTTAAAACATTTAGATCTCATGACATTTTCTAGCGAACATTTTTTTTACATAAGAACTTTTTGAGTTTATCTTACACAAGAACTTACTGAGTTATGAATTTTGTCCAAATTAACGTGACCTATTACCTGTAATTTTACTTGTGCAGATGAAAAAAGGTCGTAAAACAAACCAAAAATCCGAAATTATCAGGCACCCTCAGTTTATATTGTTCAATAAGTGTCTAATATGTTACATGATCATTGATGTGTTCAATTGATATAATGTTTATAAATTTCATATATTTTTGCATATTAATCAAGTATTCATATCTATAATTGCCTAACGCTTACGTTGATGTTGGTGTTCACTTACCGAAACACGACAGTTTACTTTAGGAGCAATACATCTTACAGTGTGTTCCATTTTCAAGGTTAATGACCCTACAAGAAAATAATATTATTATGTTATTATGTCATTGTTATGCAAGTATTTTATATGTATGGAAAACTTAGAAAAAGCATATGCAAGTAAACCATTTTTAAATTTAACCGAGTATCTTTTTAAAAGATACTTCTTTTAATAATGCTGCTAATAACAATTAATTCTTGTCAATGCCGAGGCTTACTTTCAATACCACGAAATAAAAAATAATCAAAATTACACCATGGCATACAGAATCATAGATTCAGAATGAATGAATTTCTTATTACTGGTACGAGTGATAAAACAAGAGTGTGTACGAGTGATAAAACAAGAGTGTGTACGAGTGATAAAACAAGAGTGTGTACGAGTGATAAAACAAGAGTGTGTACGAGTGATAAAACAAGAGTGTGTACGAGTGATAAAACAAGAGTGTGTACGAGTGATAAAACAAGAGTGTACTCTCTTTGTTTTTTGGTATAGTAACATCTTCAAGTTTAATTTAATTTAATCGTTCTATTTTTCAGATTTGAGCAAACCGGCAAGTAAGAACAATAAAAGCCACAGTATGACCACATCTGCGGATGCTTTTAAACTTGAAATTTTATTTCTTCATGTTAAATGTTGAATTCTGCTTAAGATTATGGATATAAGTATATTTCGTTTTATTACCGAGCTTGTGAAAATTAAAGTGAGTTTCGAAACTTTACCCATATAAACTATCACATCATTCACTTAACTCAGTATAATTGCATAAAAATTTCTTGAATATTTTTATTCGAAGAATTCGTTGTGTTTGGCCCATCTAGTTGGCCGAGTATAAGGTTGAAATAATGTTTTCGTACTTTTTATGACACTTTTATTTATCCGCATTTTATTTTCAATTGAATTATTCACAAATTACATGTACTTCTCCGATAACCTCTCGTATAACCCAATTTCTTATTTGACACTTCTGTTTGTATTTATTCGTTGCCTAACTATTTTACAATAAGACTGTAGATGCTTACTCTATTATCGGAAATCTTGTGCTTTATTACTCCTACTGTGGGAATAAGTCAATTTTTGTACAATAATAATTCAATTGTTTTAAATGAAATATAAAACGAAGAATAAAGCTCAAAACAATGATCTCACATGAGAATATTTAATAACAATCATTTTAATTACTTTTCTCAAAATTTTCATGGAAACTAGAATAAATAGGGAGGCATGCTGCTTAAATTGTATAAACAAACATTTCAGAAAATTATACGTTGGATCCGTTATTATATAATTTAAAGTAGCAACATTACTCTGATGTTGGACATTTAAATTACTTACTACTAGTATATCAAAATAATATTTTGCTTTTTGAATATTTTACTTTTATACAACTTAAGTTCAATAAGAAAATGAAACGAAAATACTATCATTTTTTATGTACAACATTTGAAACTTTTTGTACAAATTCAGTACAGATGTTCTGTTTGAAGAGGATGTGCTGGCTTACATGACGGAAAATGGTCATGGACTTGGATATGCAAATAAGGTAAAAATAACATGTCTGTGTTCGCTGTTTTTCAAATCAATTGAGGATAATCAAAATTCTTTCGATGATCAATTATGATTACATATACCCATAATGAAATAAATATGATGCTTTAGATTCCAAAACAATCATGAAAACACAGGCATTGTGTTTGTTTCACATTTTAAATATTATGTCATTGATTATTTTATGACCTTAGAAGTATGATCTTACTACTAAATTCAATGTTTCAAGGTATGATTGTGGTTTAAAACTGAAATGGAATAAGATTCAATAATTCTTGTATAGGGTTATCTCTCAGAATCCCATATAATTAAGACGACAATTATAACAATCCAATGAGATTGATATCTCAGTACAGAAGAAACGGAATTTCTAAAGAAGGCCCAAAACGGCAAGTGAAAAATGATGAAGTGTCGGTTCGATTGAGTCAGTTTCATTGGCAAGCTACCATTAACACCCCTAGCACATCCTTAAACAGCATTTAAACCTATTTAGATAACACCTGCAGATGTGTTTATACGGCGGTGGTCATGGAAATCTGTCATGTGGCACGTTCGTGTCATTCCATGAAAAAGCAGTATATGGTCCATTAGGTAAAGTGCGCTCTAAACAGGAAAGCAATTGGCGGAACTTAATAAAAGAATATTTGAAATGAGATAAGATTTTTGAAGCTTGCATACCACAGATGACTGTATAAAGACACATTTAAAAGCAAGTAACATATCCAAATCATTATATTCTATAATTACAATTATACACTGACCATGACATATTTCATATACGTCTAATACACATGAGATCGATGAAAGTATGTGATAATCTAGAATCGTCCCGTGGTCTTAAGTTTGCATTACGTTTAATTTGTTCCTGTGGTATAATTATAGTATATGCCTGGATTAGACCTAGTGGCCTTTTCTAGTTTTGATCTCCAACAAAAACACAATTGTTTCCAAAAGCCTGTCACTAGGTATTCAATTAAATAACACAAGACATAATCTTGTGTTGAGATAATCTGTACTAAGGGCATAGGCCTATAAAAACTAGCTGTCCGTGTTCCAGATATAGACGGGAATCTATTTTTGTCAATACACCGGGTTAGTATCTCGAAGCTATCGTTATATTTGCGTTTACGAACGTGCTAACGATTGACGGAGGGTTGGTTAACGAGAGACTAGCGCGGGTATCTCGAAAGCAGTAGTTAAGCAATCGTTCGTTGCTTACTCGTTAGTTATTAACGATTGCGTTGTGTTATCATTTGAATACATGTACCCGAAAATTGTGTACAGCTCTTGTTTATATTCACCGAATCATTATTTTGCGTAGACGAAGGTGAATATAAGGTTACGATCATGCTAAACCGGAACACAATCACACGACACGTGCAGGATCCGCCGGTCTGTCGTCTAGCAATATAGACTTGTTTTGCGATGAAAATCCCGATTGCCTTGATAATATCAATTGTGAAAGTGGTAAACCTACGAAAACGGTTCCTTTAAAAAAAGAGAACAGTCATTGGAACTGCCCCTGTTGAAAGTTCCAATGAAACAGGCGTGATTTCTAATTGAGGGGCGGGGCGGGAACTTAACATAGAAACTGCAAAAAAACGACTGTATATAGAACCGCAGAGACTGAAGATTTAGCAGCAGAGGCTGCCAGTGTAGTCAGATATTTTAAACTCTTTACATAGTTAAAGCCAATATTCTGGCGGAGCTTCTTCTCAATACCAGTCAAAAAATCAGAACAGATAACCATCCCTCATTCTTCAGGCTATAGCACTATGTTGTTTTAGGGTGTAAGTATACTGTCAATATTCAAATTTGAAAATGTTGCTTTCATTGTTGCTTTCCGTTTGAGTGAAATGTGGACTATATTTTCACGAAACATAATGAAATTTTACCCTTTAGACAAACATATGTACAGCAATTCTTTCTAAAATCCCACTTGCTGCAAAGACGTCATGCGCCTAACAATGGCACCATGAGCAAAACAATTACTTCATAAGCATAAATATATATTAAATATGTAAAGTCGATTTTCATTGGATAATCATGACGTTTATATTATTAGTTATAAAGATTTTTGACAGGTAATATTGCCCTACATAAACGACTGTTTGGAAATATAACCCGAGCCGCTAGGCGATGGTTATAATGCCTACAACCATTTAACATGTCAGGAATATTTATAACGAATTTATAAAACCGCGAACTTCCCTTTTTTTTTTGAGAAAAAAAGTGAGATTTCTTAGAAAATTGCCAGAAACAGTGTATATAAAACTATAAAAAATGTCACGATTCTCCAATGAAAAGTGACGTGACAAACGTGCAGTATTATAAAATCTTTTATAATACTGCACGTTTGTTACTGCAAGTTTGGTACGTCAATTCTAATTGGCGTTTATATAGTTTATATACACAGAGCTCTGCTGTCAATTTATCAAGATATCTCTGTTTTTTCTGCAGTATTGTAAATTCGTTATAAAGATTTTTAACAGGATATATGGCCGATATAATTTTGTTTGCAATATAACTCTCACTTGGCGGCTCGGGTTTACTAAATATATACATATAACCTGTCAAAAATCTGTATTACTAAATATATACTTGGCTGCTGTTAATATATATGGATAAATTTTCATTTTGTTTTAAAGAAAGGATGTAAACTTGCTGTATTATAAATTCAAATATAACGAGTTAAATTATAACAACTGGTGTTCGCGAGTGAAATATATGTTATTATTATATAATCTATAAATAGCTTTGAAATGCCTTTCCCTGATTGGCTAACAAGCAACTTTTTGTAAAAAATAACAGGTCAATATCAGAGTATATTCACTGTTTTTTTTTCCTAAAAATAGATTTTCAGAGTATATTCACCGGTTTTTCTTCTAAAAATAGATTTTCTGGAAATCCCTAAAAGACGCGCGAGACTTTGACATTACGTCACGTCAAGATTGTTGCTATTATTCTGAAGAAACGTTCAGTTTAGTGTAGTCATGAGAGTCAAATTAGTCTATTTTAGTTACCGTTTTTCATTTTTAAGAAAAATAGGGATTAGCATGCCAATGGAAAGGGCCAAATTATGGAAACAGTAGACAAGTTGAAAAATAATTATTTCCGTCGTATGCAATGGCAGATGTGATAAGCCATATAATAGCTATTTATAGATTATATAATAAAACAGATATGTACTTTTTAGCTGTTAAATATGATGTGATATGTACTGAAAAATTAATATTGACCTCGGCTATCGCCTCGGTCAATATTAATTTTTTCAGTACATATCACATCATATTCAACAGCTAAAAAGTCCATATTTGTATAATGTAAAATGATAAACAAACAACATTTCTATACTCAGTATATTACATCCCTTTTTGTGGTGACGATTTTTGCAGCTGACGTAATGCACTTTTCTTCATGATGTAATTAATACGTCACAGTTTACTTTTCGAAATATAATTTTGTAACTAGTTTGAATTTTGTTGAATTTTCAGCAAGATGTATGCATATATTCATTTATGTTTTCTTGTGCAAAATTACACATTACGGAGATTATTCCTTTCGCTGTTTAAGTTAATGTGACATGTTTTTTTTCATCCGCATTCAAATATAAGTCTTAAATTAAAATGTTAAGAACCTTTACATATGTTTGATATGTGAGAAAAATTTTGTTTGTTTGGATTTTTAAGGATCGTCAACACATAACTGGCCATATCGTGTCGAATGCTATATAATAGGCTTAAAATGTTATGTAAAACTTTGTAAATGACAATAAAAATGAGCCAATTAGATCCAAGAATACAAGTTTATCTCTTTCAAATAATCAATGATATTTTTTTTATGGAATTGTATTAAAGAGTTCTTTGAGTGAATTTACACAATAAAATCTATTACGGGCCTGTGAAAATTCCTGAGAAAAAGAAATACAATAGTCTAGATCTACTATATTTATGTCGGTTCATCATTTTTTATCAATAAAATGATATAATTCTCATTTTTATGTACTTTAAAATCGCACCTTTCTTGCTTTTGTGTCAAAATGATAGTAACGAGAGCCTTACGACACCCTCAAGGTATTCGTTAATAATTGGGGATGTTAACGATTATTCGTTAATTACGAGAGAGTCGAGATAGCGGTGAAAACCTTAACGAGAGGTATACGATAGTCGTTATGCTAACGATAGCTTCGAGATACTAACCCCAGTATCTTTCTCTAAATGACAAAACAAAAAAGCATTTCACTATCATGGTATAAAGAGACATAACTTTCGCTGATTCAATCTATATTCCACTTGTACAATCCCCTAGCTAGTGTTAAACATTTTTAAATCTTTGATCAATACAATAGAAAATACATGAAAATAAATGTTGTTTCATGTTATCGAAATTTAGTATCAAATGATTCATTTTGGGATGAATAAAGAGAATTTGATGTATTTTATTCCCCTCTTTTGCAATGTGCGATTTCAGAGATTTGTTTCGCTTTTGGCGAGAATTCTTTATGTCTTATAGTACTAATCATTTTGTTTAAAATATTTTCCAGGACGGGTAGACAATTTATATTAACGAAATCTGTTCTTTACCTATATGGTCCTTGCGTCTGTCATTATCATAAATGAAATTCCCTCGTCATTAAGATTTAATAATGTATATCTTTATAACAAATCAAAAGAGAAACATTTATGGTATTAGCAATCCTTTTTAATCTGGAGGTGTGGTTTATGTACAGACTCAATCAAACCGAGTCTGCATTTCTCTTGTAATTTTGTTGTGATTAATGCTTCCGAGGGATCACTTTGTTTCCAGATTTTTATATTAACAGGCTGAATCAACCCGGAAATCATGGGTCATGGGTCCTGGTAATTTTTCACAACTAACATTACCAAGCGTTTCACTTACTGAAGTTTTGACTAAACTATTGTGATACCACAGGAGATTGACATTCTATCAATAATTGAAAAATATAAGCATATAATTAAAAAAAAACAATGGCAAATGTACCCCTCTATACTAAAAATGAACACAAGGAATGCAACGCCTATTGCACACTCGATACAAATTTCATCTAATTACACACGTGGAAAATCAATTTCAACAAACTAGTTTAGCAATTTCGATACACAATTATTCCTTTTATCATGCAACTGCTATGGTAACTGTCCGATAACACTTGCCTGATAATTATTTTTGGTATCAGGTCAGTAACCTGATATCAAAAATAAACCACGCCCATTTTTACCGGACTTTTTTCAATTGCTTATATTCTCATTTTCATCAGCATGTGAATTCTACAATGTAAGCTCATACCCTTACAAGTCTTGAATCAAGATGCGATATTTATTTATTTATGATTTCGATTTCAATTACGAATAAATTAGACAGCGAATAGTTTTAACACCAACTAAATGAGTGACGTCATAATTTATATTGCCAATGACATCATCAATGTTTACGTCATACTATACATGTAAACATAACAAACAGGCTTGACGATTTTCTTTGAGAACTTGTAAATGTTTACTTTATTTTGCCGGATTATTATTTAATAAGTGAATAAATTGTTTCGTTTAAAAAGTAAGACGCATGATGTTTGTGTATCTTGTGTTTGATTGCCGATTTGACTTTTGTTTGATTGAAAATATCGTGAACTTTTGAATTTGACAATTCAAGACAAAAAGTGCAGTTAATTAAGTTTATGTGATTCTAAGGGATTTTTTGGATCGATGTTTAAATTAAAGGTAAGAATTTTATCGTGTTAAGCCTACATTCAGTTGTATCTTTTATCCGAATCGTAAGAAAAAATGGCCGCCATTTACAAATTCTAAGTTTCAGGGGCGGAGGAATTTGTTGTCTAGAATTATTTCTTTGAACAAAAATCCCCTTTTTTACGAAATTCGCTGTTTAAAAGTAGATTATTTTGTTATTTTGACAGTTTTTATGTGTTACATGATAAATAGAAAAACATGCTACTGTCTTTTGATATCAATTTTCGGCAAGCCTCGCCCTTTCTAGCCCATATCAGCCTCGCCTGATAAAATTGATATCAAAAGACAGTAGCATGTTATTCTCTATTTACAACCGGTAATATTTTAAATCAAAGCATTGCATAATAATAAATTGTTAATATCAATTCTGCACATGTTTAATTAATTTCACAATTTTCATGTTTAAATGGTGAATGTATTACGTTTGAGCCGATGTGGAGTGCGGGTGGGGTGTGTGGAAGATGTATTGCATTTACCACTACCGTCCAAGAAGATGTTCTCAATCATACCGAGCCTGCAATGTCGATTTTGTCATTTGAAAGTTCTTTAGAGATTCCGATTTTCTCTATTTACACACAATTTCACAAACATAATGTAATGTGTTTAGTAAGCTATCATTTCTTTTTATAAATTTCCTTAAAACAGTACAGCATACAACAACATTTAACTCTTCATGCAAGAGTGGACACCTAACTGGATCCATTAACCGTCCGTAAGCTAGCTGGATAATTCCTCACATGTAAAAAACCCAAAGACATTCATCAATCAAAGCACAGAAGGTGCTGAATTTGTTTGGGTCTCAGAATGTCAGAAAGGTGAAGGCTGTGTGATTATAAACCAATTTGTTTTTGTATAGTGCCACCAATGCTTTCCAGTGCTTTAACTGTAGTAAGTTGGCTATAAGACTAATTGCAACACTGATATTCAATTCACTGTTTATTTGACTTAAACAATTTTTAAAAAATGAGTTGACCATAACTGGGATTTGAACTCCTAAGCGAGCGTGCAAACCCCTCGGCCACGGTGAAGTTATATGTAAACGGCCTGAAGAAAACCATATTATACTAAATGAGGGTTTGTAACTCTTATTATTTCGACGCTAAACCTGTTGTTTAACACAGATGTAAATAATCATTGAGCTTACTATAAGCATGTGTATCTATAAAGAATAAAACAATATTAGAAATCTTCGACCATTCGGGAACTATTTTGCTTGAAAATTAATGCGCCTGTCATTTGACAATCTTTACACAGTGATCTCCCCTGAATTTTTCGGCGTTAATGTACATATAAAGGAAAGTAACCGCTTCAAAAAAGCGGACTACTTTCGGCATTTGCAATTAACTGCACCAGAGTCTGAAATTTCGCTACCATTATTTGTTTGGTCTGGCGATCCAAACAAATAAAAACCCACAAGTGATTTGAAGTAAATAATGTTTGGAAGAAGGAGAGAAAACAAATCCAAATAAACTCAGTTAGTTTTTCAGCAAAAACTATATATCAAAAAGAAAGTTACAAGAATGATTAAAGTATGTTTTACATATTAAATTTTAATCAAATATTACACAACTGTTTAATCTGTCCTATATCAACTTTATTTTTTGTTTAACCCATTACTGCATGAGCATTTTGTGAAAAATGGCTGTTTTCATTGAAAAGTCTCCCGTTACAAGTGCAAATTGCTATAACACTATAAAAACTGCTTCAATACTAATCAAACTTGGTACAAATGTTAACTGGACTATTGCCTTTGTGAAGACATGCTCAGTTTTAAATTTCCTGTTATCATGGCAACGAGGGACATCTCAAAATTGCCAAAAAAATACTATTTTGTGTTGATTTTTTCCATCAAAATTGATTTCAAAGTGCTGCAACTTCTCAATCGATTAAGATAGAGTCAATGGCTTTTCAGCGTTGGTAACACGTTACCTTATGATCGACCTGGGGGTCATATTTAGCCTTTCACAAGTGAAAAGTTTCTTGGTGATGAGGGGGACTACCGCCCCCCTTCAAACCCCTCCAAACTGAATGTGGCACATCCCCCTTCTCGCAACCCCCTGATGTATAATTTGGATGGGGGCAGGGGCGGCGCCGAAAAAGTGGTCACTTTTTAAAGCAACATTTCTCAAACAAAAACAAGTGTTGGGGGCATAAATAAGGCATTTTTTCACCATTTGGGACAACAAATCGGGGGAGGTGAAAAAGACGTTAAAAGGCGTGTATATCGGGTAATGGGTTAAGGCAGGTATAATACTATTTTGATATCAGGACATTGCATTCTTCAAAACAAAATCAGCATGTTATTGAAGATATTTGAACATGTGTATTTTAGTAATATTGTTCCAATTAGATTAAGTGTGCATTTTAACTAGAGATGAATGTAAGCATTTCAAAACCCTATCACATTTCAAAATGAGGTCAACCTACTCATCGTTGACAAAAAAAATCTTTCTTAAATCATCAACGGCATTTAATTTGTTTATTTCAAGTTTATATCTTATTAGATCAAAATTAAATGTCAAGTAAATCTAACTTTATCATGATGCATTTAGATTGAAATAATAATTGAAAATGGTAATCGATATTTACCAGGTCTTATATTTTCGTTACCGTTACATCTTGTTGACACCGTGCCGACAAATCGAGAATGAACATTCCATCGCAATACTTTGTTAAAAGCCAATTTAAACTTTGTCGACGTTACACTGTATATGATTGGGTTAGACGCACTGTTGACGTACATAGCTAAGGATGAACGTTTCAAGTCGGATCTTGGTGACGTCATCGGTTGGTGTGAATATTAGCCATATGTGTCAAATGAGTATTTTTCTAGACTGGAACAATATACCAAAATGTTTACGGGAAATAAAATTGACAGCATTTCTGGGGCATAATGGGCCTTTTACCTATACATTTTATTTTGAAAACAATACACTAATTTCATTCGTTTCTTAAATTGTTCAAACTCGCGAATTTTCTGTCATTTAAAATATAAAAAACAACATTCAATTATCATGGTGTTGAGATAAATAACTTGCTGATTCAATTTAAATACCCCTTGTACCATTCCATACATAACTCAAATACTTTATTAAATAAAACACCGTTTATCATGATGCTAAATGAATCCCTTTGACTGTTTTCTAAGATATTCATTTCATTTCAAAATTTTGAATAAAAGAATAGTTTTATTGCAATCAAAAATGAATGTCGTTTCATGTTTTAGAAATCTAGAAGGACGTGTCGCATTTCTTTTAGCGGAATTGATGCAAAAATGTATTTTATTACCATTGTTAAATGTGCGATTATAGAGAATTTGCTATAGAAAAAAGATTGTTAACTAGTGGTAAAACCATGAATCATCTTTTTAAATTGTTAGGATGTTTTCTTTTGTTTTACAAACACTATGTCATGGAGTGCTTTATTAAACGCCACATTATTTCAACCAGTTTCGAAGAAAATCGTCGCAAACTCTTTGTAGCATTGGACATGAGTTATATAACATGGATTAATTCATTTTATTTTATTTACTCTGACAATCAGATCAGACACTTTGACCTTACCCGAGCAAGGACCCTCAGAGCATTTAGAAACTTACATATAAATACAAATATTACAAGTGTTCAAAATACTTTCATTATAAGAAGGGTAGCGTTCATTTAATAAGTATTTAGAAAATTCAATTGGTTGAGTTCATCTGAAATATTGCAATTCTTTTGAACAAATACTAATTTCAAAGATTTTCGTTAGTTAGCATTTCTTTCGAGAGTTATCATTTTATGCATTCGGAAGTTGCATGTACACAAATTCAATTGCTTAAAAAATATGTAATAACAAAGTTTAAATGTGTACGCGGTAAAATTATACTTTTTACTTTAATTGGTTCTTGCCAACATTCAATTGTTATTTGAATTTGATCATGGATTCTGTAGGACTGCTTACGCCCATAACTAGAAAGTGTCGACCAAATCTTACCGAGAGTACGATATATATGTAGGGTTCCGTGTTTTTGCTATATTATTTAAGTAATTATTTTTGCCACTGTTTTCAAGTTACAAATTTATGGCAAGTAATAAACCTTGGAACAGCCCAACAGTCGGCCATTTTATTTATTTTTATTATTTTTTTTTTTTTTTTTTGGAGGAAAGGTTGTAGCACTTACATGGTTCGAGAAATTTTAACAGACCGTTCAAGGCCCTTTCCGCTTCATAAATTTATAAACTTCTAACCATAATTGCCATTTCTTAATTAGTGGGTAACTTGGAGATTTCTAGACTTTTCTGTACCTAATTAAATTAGAGGAGTCGACTGCACAAGACAGTATTTTCAGATTTTGTATTTTCTGATAAACAACTTTCGAATGTATATTGGCAAATTTCTCCCAAATAATGCAAAGATCTCAAAAATAGATTTCACATCAACTGTAAATTTTATATGTTATATACGTTAATCCCTACATACTCTCAGAATATCCGTCTACATAGCTGACATGTTAAACTGTGCACGACGTTCCGCCTCGCAATGGTGTAATTCTGTGCCAAGTTACATGTACATTAAAATACTCAACGCATGTAAAAGTTTGGCTTCGGAATAGTTTTCATCTAACCTCTGTGACCGTACATGAGAGCAATAGAAAGTCTAATGATGGTGATCATTTGTTCAAATCAATCTTTGAGATACGCTCCGGTCAAAACAAAAGCATTTCAAAAATTCGATCGTTTTTGTAAACGGGCTTTAAAACGGACAGTTTAGTAAAATTCCATAATTGTTGTCTACTCATGTGTAGAAGTGATTGATGGTCTTTAATTAAGTATTCCGAGTTTCAACACAATATCTCATAAACGAATAGATAATTGATTTTAAGGCAAAAAGGGACATAATTTGATCAATATACATCAAGGTGTTTTCCTCTTGTCTGAAAGTTGGGGTGATGGTCGTAAGTCATAAAGAAAGTGATACAAGTTTCAAAGGGAATACTAAAGCATTAGTGTGGAACTAAAATCTTTACCCATAATGTCATTGTGACGCGCAATTGAGTAGAATTGTTTCCCCTTTCTATAAATAAAATAGACTTGTTAAGCTGAAAACAAACAGTTCAAATACAAAAAAAAACTCTGTTTATTTCACAATATATTAGAATTAAATCAAACAGAAAAAAATGCAAAAATTATGCACTGCTATCTAAAATGGAAAGTAATTTATTGCACAATGAATATATGGCTTTTTTATTTCACACCTTATAACTAAACTAACCTTCAGCGTTTAAATCACGTGATATTCCAACAGAAATTAATTTAGCCTCGTTTTTATTTCCAGAGTATCAAATATCCTTATCGTAATTAAAGTTATAATGATGTTGTTAAAATACAAGAATACAATACTGAATTCTGTTGGACTCGAACCGAGACAAACTCGAGTAGCGCATTGACAACTGTGTACTTGTCCAACAGAATTAAATCTTGTACATGTACTAAAAATGTATAGTAATCTCCATCGTCGGAAACCCATGACCGAACCATTTTTTGATTACTTGTTAATCAACCATGGGTATCCGACGATAACCAATCTCGTAAAATGCAACATAAATAAGATTTATTAAAACACGTCAATACCAACAAGATATGTTTCACTTATTTTTTTGTACATAATTTCCTTTTTCCATGTACATCGAACATGATCATATTAAAGTTCATATCCAAATTTTTATAAAGTTTGCGCAAATGTGTGTATATTCAATAAATACTGGCAAAGACTTAAAAAGATAGTTTATTTAATTAAATGTATACTAAAATACAATGTTAAATGCATGTACATGCATATATGTGGCAATATTTTTAATAGCTTAGCTTCTTTTAATTATCCAACGTCTATTTACAGAAATAAATACTGGCAATGTCACCAAAAAAACAGCTAAGCTAATACATTTTATTGATCGCTTAAGCTTCGAATGATGTCTCTATTAATTATGCAGTTGTTTTCATTTTAATGACCACAAAGAACTTGTGCCCTGAAGGAATATGGTTTTCCTTTTGGAAACCACTTTTGAATTGTTTCTCACTTGGTAAGATGATTAAGTCATTGACCTCAACAAAATGTTGTCCTAGTGTTATGTTTTACACTCATTTTATTTATAAAATTACAATTACGCCTGTATTTTTGTATTAGAGTTTTTTCAAATAATTATTGTTGTTTTATCTGCGATTGTTAGTTAGAAACAATGTAATTTAATAGATAAAACATGGTGACATACATAGGAGGTTAAAAAAACATTCAGATTTTTTTGTAATACAGGCATAGTATTAATTCCGAGGTTGCACCATTAAACGACCCGTTTTTCAGTTTTCATATAGACATTATAGGCAAATTAAAACTGTCTCAATAGAATTTCTTTTAAACCTTGGCTTGCGCAACCAATTGTTATTACCATGTAGATAACAGCAAACATTTTAAACGGGGAAAAAAAAAAAAAATTGGCGTCACGGTTCTCATTTTCGAGTTATCTGCCCTTGAATTGGACCTTTTCGTTAAATTAAGGGCAGATAATTTACAATGAAGCGAAACAATACATTTTTTTCTTCTTATTTTCATGAAGCTTACCTTCGTCTTAGTCAATATGCAAAATTTCAAGAAAAATTTAAAGTGGATAGTTTTTTTTTTTTTCTCCACTTCTTCTCTTACCCTGTGCATTTTTTCTATAACATTGGCCAATTTTTAAGAATTTAAAGTACCTTATTTCCATTGAAAAATTAACAGAAACGATATAAGGAATTGCATGTAATAATGTATTGTATGAACAAGAGGGCCATGATGGCCCTGAGGTCGCTCACCTGTATATATGGCCCCCCCCCCCCCCCGGAGCGGGGCCAATTTAAAAACCCCAGGGCTTTTATTTGAACAAACTTGGAAGGCACCCATTAGAAGATGTTTCATGATGTTAAGTTTTTACTACACACATATAATGAAAAACAATGATATACTCCACCCCCCCCCCCGGCAGGGCGCAATTTTAACCAAAGGGCTTTTATTTGAACAAATTGGTAGACACCCATAAGAAGATGTTTCATGCTAAACATCGAGCTCTAGGCTCATTGGGTTTCTTCAAAGAAGATTTTTAAGTTTTGCTATACACATATTAAGAAAAAATCAATGACCCCCGGGCGGGGCCAATTTTGACCCCAGGGCTTTTATCTGAACAAACTTTAGACACTTACTAGAAGATGTTTCATGCTTAATATCTAAAACTCTAGCTATTTGGGGTTTTTTTTTTAAAAGATTTTTTAAGTTTTTGCTATACACATATAAGAAAAATCAATGACCCCCTGGGGCGGGGCCAATTTTACCCCAAGGCTTTTATTTGAACAAACTTGGTAGACACCCATAAGAACATGTTTCATGCTAAATATCTTAGCTCTAGCTCTTAGAGTTCTTTAAAAGAAGATTTTTTTAAGTTTTTACTATATGCATATAGGGAAAATCAATGACCCCTGGGGCGGGGCCAATTTTGACCCCAGGGGCTTTTATTTGAACAAACTTGGTAGACACTCATTAGAAGATGTTTCATGCTAAATATTCTTAGCTCTAGCTGTTTGGGTTCTTTAAGAGAGATTTTTTTAAGTTTTTACTATATGCATATAGGGAAAATCAATGACCCCCTGGGGCGGGGCCAATTTTGACCCCAGGGCTTTTATTTGAACAAAACTTGGTAGACACTCACTAGAAGATGTTTCATGCCAAATATCTAAGCTCTAGCTCTTTGGGTTTTTTAAAAGAAGATATTTAAAGTTTTTTCTTTTTTGGTTGCCATGGCAACCAGAGTTCTGCATGGAATTAAATTCTTTGAACAATTTTTAAAGGTGACCACCAAAGGAACATTCCTGTGAAGTTTGGATAAAATAGGCTTAGTGGTTTTTTGAGGAGATGTCACTTTTAAAGTAAAAGTTTACGGACGGACGGACGCCGGACGAAAAGCAATCACAAAAGCTCACCCTGTCACTTTGTGACAGGTGAGCTAAAAACATTATCCAGAAGTAAAAAACAAACATTCATTTACATATGTATAAGTTATCTGCCCTTTAAATGACCTCAAATAAGTAGAAAATTCCGGTTCAGGGGCAGATAACGAGAACGGTGACCCAAAAAATTTTTTTCGCTTAAAATGTTTCTGTTATCATATTCTAACAACATGCCAAGTTTAAAGAAATTCTATAGAACAGTTTTAATTTTGCCTATATGTCTATATGAAAAACTCCTGAAACGTCCTAAGGTTAATATTTTCATTACCGCATTAAACAAGTGGCAGTTACACTATTGACAGAATATTGGAAATAATTCAGTAATAGTACAATTATATAGTAATAATAACAATAACAATAATAATAATAATTATTATAATATGCATTTAGACTTGACTTTGAGGTACATGTACCATTATAAAAATTACAATATTTGTTTCTGTATTTTGTTTCAATTTTGTTATGTTTTAAGTGTGTTGATAGCTCTCCTTCTCAGTTACACCTGATTAACAACCCTTATTATATGCCTAGTTACAGCGATCTATAACACATAATCTATATCATAATCTTAGTTACATCAATACATCAAGACTGTTACATAAGTCACACCTCTAGATACACATGAACTGTAACACTAATAATATTCCTAGTTACACCTGGATCTAAACACAAATCAAAATTCTAGTAACACCTGAATTATAACATTAGTCTCTTAAGTTTTGATACATGCAAGATACTTTTAACTGTTTCAAATGAGGAATTTTACAATCTGGATCATTTCAACCTGTATGTTGCATAAGGAATGAGTTTTCTAAGATATAATGGGACATAAACTGTGTTATCTGTTAAACTTTCAATAGTTAAAAACTCAACTTGTATTCTTGAAATGGCAATGCTGATAATAAAAGTCAATAACATAACAATTAACAATAAAATGTTTAACAAAGAATAACGATAACACAATATTCTTAAAAAGTGATGTGTATACCTGCTTAAAGAATTAAACTGTTTATTATTTATAATTTCTAATAAAGTAACAATAAATTATATAATGCACCCTGTAAATATTAAAAATAAATACACATATCTTTACGATATAACTGACTAAAATAATATTGTGACAAAAATCTCAAAACACTCTACTGAGAAAAGCTGGTTTTAACAATACAAAGGAAAGTCTGAAAAGTGTAAACTTTACACTATTTTTGGCAAAGTAACTTTAACATTGTCTTGCGTTCTGCAAACAAAATTTAAGAATCAACTATGACAAAAGTGTACAATGAATGTATTAACTTTTCCATTCATACTATTCATAACAATATAATGCCTCATAAAGTTATATTTCCGGCATTTATCCATGAGTGGCTATAATTCATTACCCTATGCTTTTACAGAGCTAGTTTGATACACGATATTTTCTGATGCTCTAAGCTTCTGTGTTGAAGAAATTTGGCAGATACATTAAATTTACTTTGATGTTAAAAATATCCAACAGTTTTCTTTCTCATGAACTTATTTGACTTTGTGACATACACAGTAACAGAGTTGATTCTAGGACAGGGGTGAATTAAGGGCACCTGACGATATACATATATTTCCTATGTTTTTACCTTTATAAGTAAAAGCACATACAAAAGCAAAAACATGGTAAATTTATCACCCACATTTAACCTTTATTTGGTTTTATTTTTTGTTAAGTTGAGATTTTTATTATTTAAGTAACAGGTACTTTAAGTTTTGAGTAAATCAATAAATCTCATATTACAGGACTGGTAAATTTTAATCTACCAGAGAATGGAGATAAATTAACTGACGCATAATTAATAAAAAAAACTTTCTTCATCTATGATCATATACAATGTAGCTTAATATCTCATTGTCACACAAAAAACAATCCCAAACTAAACCTTACATTTCAGCAGTTTAAAATAATGGTTTTCAACCAAAATATAAATTTCAACAAACATTACGTAAGATACATGTATAATTCACTAACCTTAATAATAATTAGGCAGGTTACATTAAGCATAAATATACATATAAAATGTTAGATATACAATCTAAATATATTACCAGAACATAGTTCACTCTTGATAACAAACATAATAAATAAATCAATCAACATGTTGTAGAGTATTCTCTAGTAATCAGTATACATATATTTCAATTACAGAAAATGCGTTTTAATTTGACCTGGTAATTTATAAAACCTGTTTTCAAACAGTATAAAACAACAAATGCTGTTTATATATAACAGTATATAAATAACACATGGGTTTGTGGGTAACAGTAAAAATATCATCCCGAGGAAAATACTGTTACCCGCAAGCCTCGTTACTGCCCAATGGGCGGGTCCCCCTCGGGACGGATATTCCGATCCGAACTGCAACATATGACAGATGTTATTATTCTTAGTCACGTGGTACACTTGCATTAACAGTAAGAATAACTCCCAGAGGCCTATGGGAAATTAACATTACGAAAAAAGTGAGGGGTAATAAACAAAAATGTCAGTGGCAGCATAGTATATGACCTGTATAACATCAACCTTGTCAAACAAGATTACAGATTGATTACAGTAAATCAGCACTGGTTCTATTCTGTTAGGTCATGTAATCGGTTATAAAATCATCAGTAACATTTATTATCTATAAACTTATACACCCTACCCATTTTGACAGTATGAAAGCTTTATTTTCTCTGTCTCACAGATTATTGTCATAACCTCTATTTGAGGTATTTTTATACCCTCAGCACTAATTAAATACAGCGATTTTTCTACAAACATTACTGTCAAACAAATATAAAAGTATGAAAATAATTCTCTAGCTCAAAGCTTATACAAATATTTGTATGGAATGGTTTTATTCACACTTTATAAATAAATTAAAGAGGAACAAGACTTTGGCAAGTATTCAATGGAAAGTTGTGGTAAGAATAGGTTAATCAAAATAGACTAAACAATTTAAGGCTGACCATACCCAGCCACAACATATTGTAATTATACATGTACATACATCACAATCATTTCTGACAACACTGTTCATTTCTGCATCAAGAATATCTTCCTTTCATAATTTTACATTCAAAAGCTCATACACTATGTTGTCTAATAAATCAATTCAGCTGATTTCATCCTTTTCTTTGATACATCAATTTTCAGTATAAAACTGTTCCTGTCTGTAAACTTTAAATCAGCCAGTAACCCTTATCTGCTGGCTTTCTTAAATTTACTATTCCAACTGTGATTTTTATCACTGTCTTTTATTAAATTTTGAGATACCAAGATGAAAATTTGAAAATGGTCAAGAAACAGTTTATAGCTAGGTAACACCTTGTACTGATCTGCAGGCTGGACTGGTTCTATACTGGTGACAAAGCGTGGTAAGGTTTATTAAATTTTGGTGTCAGTATTGTATGGTAATTTATAATCTATGATAATCTCAATGTATGGGCATCTTCTCATTCTGTATCTGATAGTAACATGCCTGAAATATATATAAACAGTTCATGACACCAAAGTTAAGATAAGTACGTTTTTTAACATATTTTCAATCCTGTAAACAAATTTATGTAGAGTAAACCCCACTTATGATATTGCTAATTATGAAATGCAGCTTATAATTATGCTGTTGCTGCAGTCCTGACCCTTGTTTTCAAATTTGTTGCCTATCTGATATAACGAAATCCGGATAAAATGATATTCCCCTCAATATCATTACATGTATAAGCAGAGTTTACTGTACTTCACACATATAGCAAATGACAACATATACATTTATTGACAAGTTTAGAGTGTTTTTCAAGTAGATTAAATAAAAAGCATACATGTATTTAAGGAACAACTTCAAACAAATATAAAAAACACACCCAAGAAGAGACAGGAGAAAACAAAATTCTATTAATTATGTAAAGACATATCAAAAGTTATAAAATTATCTAACAGACATAAAAGTTCCTAATAGAAAGATGCAAATGCATCAGAATAGATTCTGCCATGGCTAGGATTCAAACTTGTGACCTACAAACTAAGGGACAAGGCTCTAGACAACTGAGACAAAGAAACAATTCCCCAACGTAGTTTTCAGAGGTTGTACTTTTAATTATGCAGGTAAGTGTGCATTCAACTGTAATACACCCCTCTTCAGAAAGTCATTATTTATAAAGACAGAATAACTTATTTTCAAGTCAGAAACAATTTTGGTTATGAAACAGAAACCATTTTGGTTCCAAACAAAGTCCAGCAGCCAGGCATCCCTTACAAGCCCCCTGTCTTAGAAATACTTGTTTGTAAGTGATGCAATTGGATCGAAAGAGATCCTGCCATAGCTGGGATTTGAACTCCTGCTTACAAGCCAAAGTAACATTTTATGCTCTAGACTGCTGAGCCAACGAAACAATTCCCTGATGCAGTTGTCAGAGGTTGTATTTATAGTTATGAAGGAAGGTAAGCATTTAAGTGTAACAAAATACATAATGTATTTCTTTACAACACAAACCTTTAATGTAGTAAACATGAGCCCTAGCTCACCAAACTCAAGGTGACTTTCCATTAACTCCTCTATAAAATGTATCTCTGCACCAAGGTGATGAATGCGAGCCCTAATTACAACAAACTGGAATATTGGGAACAGGTCATCCATACACCATATCTGTTCCTCACCATTATACTCCTGTACTGTCTATAATTCATGAATAAATAATATCTCCTTATTATAATCATATATATCTAACTTATAGAAATGTGTAAGTTGTAAAGGAAATGCAAATTAACAACACTTTTACACAATGTAAAATGTTATGTTTTATGTTCCTTGTATTTTGCAGAAAGACTTCAAACAAAAACATACATGTACAGTCAAGCTAAATGATAACAAGATTACATTTTGACAAATTTTTGAGATGTACTTAGAGCATCAGTATAATTTTTGTGCATATTTTTGCCTCAAAATTTATTCGTTTACAATTTAAATGTCATATGTAGATTTCATTGTCATATTTCTCACAATTTGTGTAGCAGACAGCTGCATAATTTGTGTAAAGAGCAACAAGCATAGCAATGTTCATTTACCTGAGAAATTGCCTGAAATGCTTGTTGTATCACCTCCAGCTTGTCTATAGGACAAAATGCTGTGCTAAAATAAAATAAAGATATAACAAAGGTCATAGTTATAGTCTTACATGATATATTGTGCAATCATTTCTTTTGCTTATAACATGTTATCTTCACAGTTTCATGAATTTATGTGCACACATTGTCAAACTATTTGTATATACATGAAAAAAAAATTAAACCTGAATTCCCAAAACAGTCTCATTGGCAAATATGTATAATATTGAACATACAAGTAAATTGCAGTAAAGGGTTTAAATGAACTTCTACTTGGTTAACACTTAATTTATGTGACATGTGGCTAGACTCTTAAATTGTACATCATGTCATCAAAAGAAGTTACATGCACAAAGCATTCAGACATATTTGAGTCACTGAGAATAGGGTGAAAGTACAAAGCGTTAACACATCATTTGACTCACCTAAGGAAAGTGCGTAATATGAATTGGACGCTTACGAATTTTGATATTCAAAATAAGTACCTTATTTGTTGTAAAACATCTACTGCTTTTGCGTAACTATGGTCCCTAATGGATGATATTCTCTGAAAAATAGGCAAATTGAAGCATGTTTACAATTACACAAAACAAGAGCTGTCCGTAAGACAGCGCGCTCGACTTTTTTATTGCTTGCCAATAAAAAAAGTTTTTGCAGTAAAAGGCAATACAAGAATCTCTGTATTTTTAAAGTGAACAATGGCCATGAGCATTAAGATATTTAGTGAAGAATTATTTTACTGAATTGTGTGACAGAAATCTTTGACAGAATTACCTTCTCCTGGACATGTTTGGGAATCATGATTGTAAACAAGTATTCCAACTTTCAAATTAATATCTCAAACAGTTCAGTCAAAAAGTGGACTGGTACTAAAAACTTAACCAAGATTCTAAGTCGATAAAAGGCCTTAATTTTTAAAACAAATCCTTGACAGAGTTACCTTCTCTTGCGTACAGATGGGGGTAATGATGTGAAATAGCATTAAAAGTTTCAAAGCAATATCTCAAAGGGTTAAGGCAATAAGTGGATTTTACCCATATTCAATGTATTTTCTAAGTCAAAAAGGGGCATAATTCTGTCAAAAACCTTGACAGAGTTATGTCCTCTTGTCTGTTGATGAAGGTCGTGATGGTAAACAAGTATTGTCAGTTTCAAAGCAATACCTCCAATGGTTTTGAAATAAAGTGAGGTGGTACAAAAAACTTAACCAAGCTCAATACACTTTCTAAGTCAAAAAAGGGCCATAATTCTGTCAAAAACCTTGACAGAGTTATGTACTCTTGTCTGTAGATGGAGGTTATGATGGTGAACAAGTATGGTAAGTTTCAAAGCCATACTTGTAATACTTCTGAAATAAAGTGGGGTGGTACGAAAAACTTAACCAAGGTGTGACGCCAACGCCGACGCCGGGGCGAGTAGGATAGCTCCCCTTTTCATAGAAAAGTCGAGCTAAAAATGTATTCATAACCTTACAAAATTCAGTTGTAAGGCTACAAATATTGAAAATGTCATGTAAAAATTGTTTTCAACAAATAAGCCCCAACATCTCCACCTGTGTATCTCCAAATGTCTGTTCTTGTGAAGCCCATGATTGTGAAGCCCATAAAAGTACACAAATGTATGGATGCTTTTATACTAATTAGGAGATGAATATCTCTAATTTCATACAGCAGTTAATAATATTTACATGGGGAGCTGGAGCTGTGGCCTAGTGGTTATGGTGTCTTCCGCTCAACCCAGAGATCATGGGTTCGAGCCCTACTTGGGTCACGACAATGTTTCTTCATATGACACCAGTACTGGTTGGTTCCAGGAAGCTGACTCGAAAGTGATTAATATAAGTTGCTTAATAAATATGTTTAAACCAATATTTACATGTATTATATATATATATTCACTTCAAATTAACCTTTTAAGAAAGTTTCATAAATATTGACACCAAAAGGGAGAGCTTACCACTTTCTTGTCTTTAAACATGGATCCATCTAGACACCAGAAACTTCTGTAAAAGAAAATCATTATGGAATACAGACTTACACCAGAGACATAGATAACATCTATGTCTCTGCTTACACTTTATATCTAAACAATATTTTTGTAAACTACATAAATCAGATTTATAGCTTAATACACTTTTTGTTAAAATGTAAATCTTCGTTAGAAATGTATATTTTAAACATATAATATTATGTGTAGGCAAACTGCATATTATTATACATGTACAAAAGAAAATTGCTTTGTAAAGTACAGTAATCATGAAGTTGAATCAAAAATAAATCCAAATAATTCCATAATAATTATTATGCAACTTTTATTTTAAAGTAAAGATATATTTAAAAGATCTTATTAAAAATTAAAATCTGACAATATAAATGTATTGTTAAGAGTTTGTCATATTTAAAATGTTTTGAACTTTTACTTTGAGCTAACCGTTAGCAAAATGTAATCAGTAAATAAACATCAGTCATGTGTAAAGCTACAAGGTGCCAAGATATTACAGCTCTAATGATCAACAAAGAAAACTATATATAGAAAACATAATGATTTTCTTCAGATCCAAGACAAAACTTTTATGTACTAAAACCATAAAAGATTACATACTGGTCAATACCAAGATATGCCATCAATGACATATCCCCCTGTTTATTAAGTTTCATCACCCTCTCCCAGTATTTATCATCTTCTTTATCATTGTGAAGTGCATATAGGTCAAATAATGCTGGGTAAATCTTTGGTAGCAAGATAGGCTGTAACAATCCTGAAGCTGAAACCACTTCCCTGAAATAAATAAATTCAATGAGATTATTCTGTTTTTACAGATTTTGACAACCTTTTTACTATACAAAAATAATTTCACATATTCATAATAATAACCACTTTTGATAAAAACATTTTCAATTCTCAGAGCATACTTGATACTTAAAAATATACAAACATCATGTTTAATGTTAAATACTTTAATACATGTACTTTTCAGTTACATTTATAGTACATGTATAACATTTTCTTGTATAACTTAACTGCTATTTGAGCCTCAAAGCACTTTTATTCATGTTTGTCAACAAGTTGTGTCAAGTTTATATATGGAATAAGTGAAATAAATAATTTGACTTCACTTGACCTATGAATCTTAACGAGTGTGGTAGATAGACAAACAGATGGACACACAAACGGCTGTAGAAATAGGGACAATCTTCTCTTATGCCACATCAAGGTGACTCAAATTTGTACTTAAAGTAAAACATCACATCTTTTTGCGAATGAAGTGATCGTTTGACTCACTTGGTTGTTTCCTCATCCACCTCTGATATTTGTCTCTGTATAAAGCCCATATTCTCTCTGATAGGGGTACTAGCTCGCCTCTGTTTCTCTAGGTATATATGGGTAGGATCTCCCTTCTCTGGTAACTCTGGAAACAATATTCTGTAACACAAACATATCTAGGTAAATGAAATGGCATTCCAGTATAACTAGAAATATACTTTATAAGAGTCAATATCTGTAATCATAAATATGGTTTCTTCCAGCAAAACAACTGTGAGAATGCAGTGCTATTGACAGTTTGTGCTTTCATTTACGTTTCTTAGCTTTAAGGTATAATTTCAATATTTTAAAAGCCTAATGTCTTTTAGCAACATGATAAATATTTTGTCAGTTTGTATTTAAAACCAATAATAGACTAGTTAGTGATGGCTGCCTTTCCACATTTAAAACATTTATCTATATGTTATTCATCACAGCACTTGTCTCATGTACGAGGGTTGTCCCAAAATATCGTAGACAAAGTCTGTTACTCAATCAATTATAAAACAATAGAGTCGTCAAGCTATGGAAAAGTCAATACACCTTTTATGTGTGTCTATGCGAAATAAAATCAAAATACCTCAAAAAATGACCAAGTTATTAAAATTTAAAGAATGCTACCTATACATACCCGGCGCACGCCGTCATAAACGTCATGACGTTACAAGATTTAAAAAAATGTTTTCAAAGTGTTCTCCGTGTTTCTCGATCCACCGTAGGTGTCGGGCGACCCATTTATCATAACCATTTTCAAAATAGTCCTACTTTAATGTTCTCAACACTCGTCGAGTTTCCTTGCTTAGTACCCTGAAATTTTCGAACCTCAGGGTGACCTCGTAATTGTGATTTCACATAAGAAAACACTGCAAAGTCTAAGGGCGTATGGAAGTCTCTAAAAACATATCACATCATTTTCAAGCTGTGGCTCCTGAGATCTATGGCAAAGTGCATTATCTTGATAAAATATAATGTTCTTCATGTTGTCAGTTAATGCTGGACGCTTCTTGAACTGAACACAGTATTCAATGACATCGCGCTGCGCCGCATTTTCATCTGACGTCACCATTTTGGGAATTTTCAAAATAGCATTGCTGTTACATATTATGCTACAGATTTTTTCAAAGTAGCGTTACATAAACGTCTGTTGGTGATATGACGTAAAAATGAATGACGTCGTTCCACAGGAATGTATTTCCCATAATTATTATTATGCTGGAAGTTAAAGGCATGTTTTTAAGAAGCATGCTCGCAACACTAACTAATATTTTATCGTGCTCCGGGTATGTTGTACTGTTTAATATAAAACCCTGATAAAAAGCGTTACCTTATATATTGGCTATTTACTTTAAGAAGGTAAATTAACAAATGACCAAGGAAGATATCTGGTAAATTTTATTAAGTTATGACGTCAGGTTGAAGAGAAAATAATGTAGTCTACGACATTTTGGGACAACCCTCGTACATTATACTTACAGAACATAATAAAGGATTACAGTTGAATAGAACTTCAGATGTCCATCCAATAGACTATGTACATAATGATAATAATTAATCATTTACTAGGTAACTCTTGTATATAAATAAGTCATGATTAACTGCATAAAACTTGTATATAAAATGTATGTTTACCAGTTGATACATACTTAATTCAACCACATTTTTAAAACAAGGAGGGAAATCCCAACAGGAGATACATTGTAATATCTTTATCTTAGCTTAGAGATTATAGAGAGTTTGAGATTAACTAGGGTCATATCTTTATTTCAACATGCCTGTCACAAGTATAGATTAGTTCTATAACCCAACCTAAAGAATAGTTTCATGACACCACTCCTAAAAGGTTCAAATAATCTTTTTATTATAAATAATCATGACGCTAAAACAAAATGTCTTCATACCTAACAACTCTATAGATTTTCTTTGTATATGACTGTAATTCCTGTATAGCATGGAAAAGTAGTCGTGGATGAGCTCCTATCCCGATGTATGCCGCCCTAAATACGTCAACCAACTCTTCCATCAGCTTTCCTAGTGGATGAGCTATAGTCTCAAAACTCTACCACAATGAAAAAATTATGTCAGTATTTTGTTTACAAATTAATGTATCAAGAACGATAAAGTGAATAAATTATTACTTATAGAAAGTATGACATCTTTATGCTTAACTGTACACCTGTACATTGACTATCAATAATTTTTAAAAAACTAATCCGATTGGCTCAATATCTTAAAAATAAATAAAACATAAAAGTAACACAAAAGAAATAATGTAATAAAAAATTTAACTATTAACCTTTACAAGTAACCTTACCTATAATTGACAATACTATTGAGCCTGAAAATCCACCTTGGAACAAAAAAAATTACCTTGACTAAGTATTGTACAGTTTGTTTGTAATGTTCTATTGTAAGAATGGGTACATTGTGTGCTGGGACCTTCTCAAGCTGTTCTAAATTCTTCAATTCCAATTTCTGTCTGGATGACATAATACTGTAAAATATCACATTAAGATCCTTTTTTGTAACAGAATGAAAATTTAAAAAATGATAACATCAACTAGTAAAATACAGTAAAAACATTCCCAAGTATGCTTTGTTGCTTTTTAAGAATACCAATTAACATGAACTTTTCCCTTTCCAGGACTATTTCATATTACTTGGAGCATCTATCGTTGACTTCAAACCATTCTCAGGTCACTGCTAAGGGTTCAAATCCTGACAGGGACTTTGTATTATTTCATGTGAGGAAAATCTAACCAGCTTACATAGAATTGGTGGTTCTAATCAGGTGCCCACTCACAACTGAAATAATGCATGGAAGAACACCTCAGTCTTCCTCTACCAGTAAAGCTGGAAAGTTGCCATATGACCTATACCATGTTGGTGACACAAAACCAAACCAAAACAAATATTTTTTAAAATTCATATTACATTTTCAGATATTTCTTCAAACATCTTGATTTTTTAAGCCCGCAAAAAGTTTACCTCTAACCATCTGACTAAATCTTCCTAATATTGACCTTATATTTTGGATACCTTTTATCTCTTTCTTTCAATCGTTGTTTCCCATTAACAATGCATGTGACAACCTGGTCCCAAGCTTTATGTGTATTTGGTTCCCCTTCTCCACTATAATGTAGACTAGTGTAACACTGGTAGAAAATCTCCTCCCATTTCCTGTCTGGTTTCACACATAACTTTCCATACAAGCTGCGATTTAAATTTAATTTTAGCACTAAGTTCAAAAGATTTAAAACCTAAATTCAACTGATTTAAAAAAATTCAAAATAAGTTTACCCATAATAAAGTAGCAAAAAGCAGTAGAGGGTACATCATTATGTTAAATGATCTAATATAATGTTGAGAGTTGAAGCATGACCTTGGTTTGCTACTTTAACATATCAAAGGAAATTTGGTTTAGAGTTAAAAATTCACTTATTATTCTCATGCCAAAGAAGCTTAAAAATATGAAATTTGAATTTCTGACATAGATCAACTGGTGAACTTAAAATGGAAAATAGATAAATACACTTAGAATTTTATTGAAAACTGCAAATCAACTTTTTGTTTCATCTTTAAGTTTAAGTTAACATGTTAAAAACTTTTCATTTTTGGTCATTTTACACAATTCAAATTACTATATTGGAACAAGGCCCTGAAGTCGCTCACCTGTATATAGGCCCCCGGAGCGGGGCCAGTTTAAACTCCAGGGCTTTTATTTGAACAAACTTGGTAGACACCCATTAGAAAATGTTTCATGCTAAACATCTAAGGTTTAGCTCGTTGGGTTTTTTTAAAGAAGATTTTTTTAAGTTTTTTCTTTACACATATAGTTTAAAACAATGACACACCTGGGGCAGGGCCAGTTTTGACCCCAGGGCTTTTATTTGAACAATCATTGTAGACACTTACTAGCAAATGTTTCATGCTTAATATCTAAACTCTAGCTATTCGGGTTTTTTCAAAGAAGATTTTTAAGTTTTTGCTATACACATATAAGGAAAATCAATGTCCCCCGGGGCGGGGCCAATTTTGACCCCAGGGCTTTTATTTGAACAAACGTTGTAGACACTCACTAGAAAATGCTTCTTGCTTAATATCTAAACTCTAGCTATTTAAGTGTTAAGAAGATTTTTTTAAGTTTTTGTTATACACATATAAGGAAAATGAATGACCCCCGGGGCGGGCCAATTTTGACCCCAGGGCTTTTATTTGAACAAACTTGGTATACATTCACTAGAAGATGTTTCATGCTTAGTATCTAAACCTTAGCTATTTGTTTTTGTTTTTTTCAAAAAAGATTTTTTAACTTTTTGCTATACACATAAAAGGAAAATCAATGACCCCCGGGGTGGGGCCAATTTTGACCCCAGGGCTTTTATTTGAACAAACTAAGTAGACATCCATTAGAACATGTTTCATGCTAAATATCTTAGCTCTAGCTCTTTGGGTTCTTTAAAAGAAGTTTTTTAAGTTTTTACTATATGCATATAGGGAAAATCAATGACCCCCTGGGGCGGGGCCAATTTTGACCCCAGGGCTTTTATTTGAACAAACTTGGTAGACACTCACTAGAAGATGTTTCATGCAAAATATCTAAGCTCTAGCTCTTTGGGTTTTTTAGAAAAAGATATTTAAAGTTTTTTCTTTTGGTTGCCATGGCAACCAGAGTTCTGCATGGAATTAAATTCTTTGAACAATTTTCAAAGGTGATAACCAAAGGAACATTCCTGTGAAGTTTGGATGAAATTGGCTTAGTGGTTTATGAGGAGATGTCATTTAAAGTAAAAGTTTACAGACGACGGACGACGGACGGACGACGGACGGACGCCTGACGAAAAGCGATCACAAAAGCTCACCCTGTCACTATGTGACAGGTGAGCTAAAAAGAGAGGGAGCAAAAGTTTTGAAATTTTGTACCCAAGGTTTTGGTGCATACATCCATCAAATGGTACACAAATCTTGATAAAATATTTCAAGTCATGTCAGAAAATCTTATTTAGCCTAATACCTACCTGGAAACAGACTCTAGAGTAACTCTATGCCAGGAATGTTTCATTGACATTGATGCTGTAAGAGGTGTTTTATGGAATGTTCCAGATATTTTAAGACCTTGATTCCACGTTCCACTAAAAGTACCCTCTATTTTATCTCCACTGGGAAATGTTAGACATCCCTGGAAATATATAGATCTTATAAATAACAAAAGTTCTCCATAAAACACAATGTATATTTAACAAGTACTTGTCATACATTCAGCCTTTAAGATAAAAAGACTTACCATATAAGGTTTTTTTCTGTATCTTGCAAATTTTGCAAGATAAATTAGCAACTTTATAAACTTAATTTTCATATTGTTTTCTTCTAAGTAAGGGAGAGTCTCAAACTAAAGTTCAAGCACACATAGTTGAAATCATTAAATAATAGTATTTAATATGGAAGATCAGATTTTAACACATGTGTATCACAAAGTGTTATTTTAAAATACAGATGATGGTCGCAATTTGTTTTTCAGTTTCCCTCTTTTACTTTAGATAAGGAAAAAATTATCACGCAAAATATCTATTTTACTGTATAATTTTCACAATGCATGTCATATTCTGTTAAAAACGTATCTGCATATCAAAATGCTTTTGATAACAAGTCATATCATTTACTAAATTTTGTCATCCAAACTAACAAAATATAAACCTTTCCTCTACAATCAATTTATAACTTACGATAACTTTCTGAGTGAAGATTTAATTTTGCAGTCTAACAAAGTTGATACTAGACTAAGTTGTCTTTAAACAAATATGTACATAATATGTTTACTGCTGATTTATGATTTATAACTAACCTTTCCCTGTAGCATGGTAATGCCTGCAAACTCTCCTTCATAACAACTGTTATCATCTGTTAACATCAGTCCATTACCCTGTCATATACATATATATTAACATGTTATCATCTGTTAACATCAGTCCATTACCCTGTTATATACACATTAACATGTTATCATCTGTTAACATCAGTCCATTACCCTGTCATATATATATCAACATGTTATCATCTGTTAACATCAGTCCATTACCCTGTCATATATATATCAACATGTTATCATCTGTTAACATCAGTCCATTACCCTGTCATATATATATCAACATGTTATCATCTGTTAACATCAGTCCATTACCCTGTTATATACATATCAACATGTTATCATCTGTTAACATCAGTCCATTACCCTGTTATATATATATCAACATGTTATCATCTGTTAACATCAGTCCATTACCCTGTTATATACACATATATTAACATGTTTATATATCAGTAAATTCCTGTCATTTTAACAAACAACCAATGAAAATATATACAAGTTACTGTACAAACAAAACAACAAGACATATTTGTCCAAAAAAATGTCCTTGAAACATATTCATATATAAAATGTTTTTTAGTTTAAATGGGCTACTTCCAATAACCTTTCACACAAATAAGTCATTTTGCAATTTCTTAATGATAAGGAATGAAATAGACAGAAATAAAATCCCTAAAAAAACGCACAAAACTACAAAATTGAAAATATTGCAGGCTCGCTTTGATTGAGTCTGTTCATGAATGGTAATGGAAAGTGCTAGTTACTGTTCACACCTCCTAGCAACGACTTAAGCAGTATTAAACATTCAACATGAAATAGTAAAATTTGGAATATTGAAACATCCATAGATGTGTTCGAACTGAAGTTGAGATGTAATATAAAAAAAAACAACGTTTCTTCCAGACAAACGCAGAAACAAACGTCAAACTTTACATTATTATACAAATTAAATAAAAACATTTTGGCACTATTTTGTCTATATGAAACAAAGTATGCTTACAGTTAATTTATCATGTTGAAAGTTTCCCTCAAAGTACATGCCATCTAGTGTAACAACCACGCCATCTCCATGACGACTGTCTTCCTGCCACATACCCATATACTTCTCTCCTGTAATAACAATTAATACATTTATTATATTGATGCTTGTGCATATTTATTTCGGATGCTCACTCCATACAAATGTTTATAGTAAAGCAAATACAATATATACATGTAGCTTTTCAAAACAGTTATGAAAGTCATCAAGGGGCCTCCAGAATCAAGTGGTCAAGGTCCCTGACTTAAAATCACTAGCTCATAATAGCTGTGACTTCAAATCCAGTAGGAAACATTTGACTCTTTCATGACAGGAAGCTATCCAGCAAGCTTGCAGAAAGCTGTTAGTTCCAATCATACATCAAGGGGCATCTGTGGTATTCCTCCACCAGTACAGCTGGAAAGTCACCATATGCTCTCTACAATTGCTGGTAAACAAACAATGATGGTCATCAAGCATATAAAATAGCAACATCTAGAGTAACAAATAATTACCTTTCAGTATATCATCCATGACACCATAACCATGTTTTTTATCAAACAGCCACTCTCCCACATACACAAACGAGGCACTGTTTAAATATTTGCCCTTCCTAAACACCCCATGTCCGTGTCTCATAGCATCTTTAAAATAACCGTCGTACAAGTCCCCACTACTGTATCTGAAATTTACATTTTTATTGTATTTATTAATATGTTTTCACAAAATATGTACCCTTCACCAGACATTAATTATTCAAATTAATTTATCTAATTAATGAAATAACTGATATAATAAACAAAATTTAGTTTTTTATCAGGTAAAACATCTTAAAAGCAGATCCAATATAAAGTAATATTTATATATTTTGCAATATAATAATCCTAAATATCAATCATACTTGATTTTTCCATGTCCATGAAGTTTTCCATCTTTCCACACACCTTCCTGGACTTCCTCTGTATCATTGTCCCTCGGTACAACCATCTTACCTGTCCTATAAACAACAATGATAAATAACTCATCAATAAAAAAAAAAAATATTTCAATTTAAAGGAAAATAAATAAATAAGTACCTATTTTATTATAGGAACTCCCTTCTAAATTGTATCAAATATTAGACTGTAATATTTACAATTCAGACCTTGACAATACTGTTAAGTGTTTTATGAGCTAAAACCTATCTAGCCACGACAGTTTCAAGACAAAAGAATTACCACTTAATATTAAAGTGAGAGAAGAAATGTTTCAAATTGTTCAGGTAAAAAAGTGTGTCTTTCATAAAAGTGCCACTAAATAGATCAAGGATATCACTTCTTTTAACCATTTTCTGTTTTACAGCTTTTTCAAAGATTTCAGCAAACCTAATTGTAGAACATAAAGAATACCATTAATGGAACATAGTAACACAGAATATGTAAGAACAACAGTTGTTTATTGAAAAACAAACATACCCAGTAATGCTTCCATGCTTGAATTTACCTCTGTATTTTCTCCCATCTGGCCATTTCATTAATCCACTGAAGCAAATAAATAAATATGATAATGACAGTTTGAATAGTATACCCGATTCCCACTTCCTAGTTTAAAGTACTAAAATACACATTTTATTTGGTCTTTAAATTAACAAGAAAATTCTTTGTTAGTGGGGCAACATAATATGTAACAATTTCTAGCCCGCTTGTTAGTGGTACTGTCATTGTATTAGATATATGTAGTCTGATGAAGGATACAAGTACTTCCATGGTTTGATTGAAAATAAAATGTCAAAGTCACTCAGAAAATTCTAATAAGGTACAGACAAATTATCATTTTACTTAAATACATATACTGTTGAAAAATAGAACCCAAACTGAAATTTGCAATTTTCTGTACAAAAATCTAAATATACATGTGAAGGTATTGAAATTACACTCATAATAATGATAATCATATACTGTACTAGGTACCTACGCTAAAAAAATATTTGACTTACGATCCATGAACTTTCCCATTTAACCAGTACCCTCTATAGTTTCCATCCCTGTATAGAGCATGTTTAGTAAAGGTGTGACGAGCTAGCCTGATAACTGGTGTATGTACACGCTCACCACTATTCTGTCTGTTCACAGACTTCTGGCTCGCTAGAACTTTGTTTATAGCAGTGTTAAATGCTACAACCCATTCTGTCTGAAACAGGAACATTTCACATTGTGTTGTTTTTTTTTCCCATACCATTGTTGTAAAACCATGCTGTTTTCATCTTACATAAATTGTTTTATTTTACCTAAATTTTATGGAGGGCGATCGTTGTCAAAATTCCAGACATGTAATGTGTTCCTTTGGAAAACTACTTTTGAAAATGCGAACATGTATGTCTAGCATTTTAGATTGTATTCGTGCACAGCAAATGATATGCCTCTTAATCCAATCTTAATTGAAGACACCCGCTTTTAAATCACAAGTTTACATCTAAATCTTAACAACTGACCTAACATGGAGAACAACAACAAATTTACAAGTTCGTATCTTCCATTGCATATAATACATAAGCATGTTAACACACTTGTAGATATATATCTGTACCTGAAAAATACAAATGAAATGTAAAACTCGAATACAGAAAATATATTTTAATAAAACGTGTTTCCAGTCGTAGAACTACAACAGTACGTTTACACAGTAACATGTTTAAAATGATAAAAGTACATTCACAAAGTTAAACGATTTTAAGTCATGCATGACGCCCCGCCCCTCTCGGAGTATTTACGATCTTCTATTACAGAAATGTACGGACAGGTATAATACCCGTCGCCTCTCTCCTATTTCTCAATAAAGTGAAGGAAAACGCGGCGTCCATTCTAACTTTTTTTATTTCTATAAAAAGTCAAATATTTTTGGTATCAAATGAAAGATTACTCCATAAGCTTTCTATGAGTGCCTCGGAAATAAAAACGAATTAAATAGATGTATTGGAATTTTTGTTTATTTTACTCTCGAATTGGTAAGAAAAACACGGCGTTCCCTCCAAACCTTTCTTTTATTTCGTAATCAATTTTGATAATTTTTATTGAAATTAAAGTGTGCTTCATACAATTTATGATACATGTATATAATTATATAAAGCCTAAAAATAAAAATGAATTAAATCAAAATGAATTAACTTTTCGTTTAAAAGTTTATCATGTTACTTTCTGTAAAATAGAGAAAATAAGAATCCCTAAAGAACGCTCAACACGACAAAATTGAGAATGTTGCAGGCTCGGTTTGATTGAGCCTGTTCATGGACGGTAATGGAAAGAGCAAGTTACCGTCCACGCCCCCTAGCACCGGCTAAAGCAATATTCAACATGAACTGGTACAAAACATCCACAGATGTGTTAATATGGCGATTATCATGGAACCTTCAATGTGACACGTAAGTGCCATACCATGAAAAACAGCATGTTCCCCAAGTAAAAAAACAAAACACAGTCTGAAATTCAGTTAAGAGAAAAATGGCACCCCCTACTTATTTTTTTTATTTCTTGGTCACTTTTGATAATTTTAGACTCAAGTAAAAGAATCCTTTATGAACTTTCTAGTGATGCCTTAAAAATGAAAATTAATTACGTAGAAGTATTAAAAATTTTGTTTCAAACTTATCGTTGTTTATTTTTTCTCTCTTAAAACCACACTTATATATTCGGGAAAAAATCACGTCGCTTCCTTTAGATACTTTATTCAAAAATGAAAATGAATAGTGACTGAAAGTTAAGACCATAAGCTTTGTCCAAGTATATTAAAATCTGGAAACAAAGTGATCCCTCGGAAGCTTTAATCACAACAAAATTACATAAGAATTGCAGACTCGGTTTGATTGAGTCTGTACATGAGGGATAATGAACAAGTGCAACATCCCTCACGCCTCCTAGCACCGGCTTGAACGGTACTCAATTCTCAAAACTTAATAGCGCTGGCATCAATGATCCCGAAGGACCAGAAAAATATAACAACAATGAAGTGAAGTACGGGGCAACTTTTTATAGCTGCCACAAGGCAATTGACACCTGCTGTTGTGAAGTATAAAAATCTGGAAAAAAGTGATCCCTCTGAAGCATTAATCACAACAAAATTACATAAGAATTGCAGACTCGGTCTGCTTGAGTCTGTACATGAGGGATAATGAACAAGTACAAAAAGTTTTAATTCATACTGAAAATACCTTATTAAAGATTGTACATATGTGCTACGGATAAGTATTTTCTTGATTTCGGAAAGGAAATCTCGGTGGCCGCTTTAAAATCCTATTTTTGCAAATACTTGCATAGTTTTTGTTGAAAATGAAATTTGTGCCAACACATTTTTCAATGATACCAATAAAAGTATTGGATGGTTTTTAGATTATCAATAAAATTACTCCCTTGAAGTTGGTCATTGTTTCCCTTAAAAATTTCCAAATCGCCGATGTTTCTCAGGAATATATGATAAATAAGATAAACAAGGAAAGGCGGCGCTCAATGAACGCAACCCCATATGACCAAGCAACAAGAACAAGTGGCAAGGAACCCAGGCGGACCCCAAACAAAACATAGGACAGGGCACTAGGCAGAGCACGGACAGGCTAATCACTAAAATGATAAATAATTTGTAACACGATGTTAAATAATAAGTTAATGCATAAGTTATTTTCATCATAAATGGTAAAATCAGCAATTTTCAAGTGATGTTGCTAGTGACAAAACTTTTGTAATAAATAAACAAATATATGTTATGAAAAATGCCGTATGTTGTCCTTCAGTTTTATTTAGAAATATGGGAGGGGCGCCGTTTTATACCTGTCCGCAATAGAAGTTCGTAAATACTCCGAGAGGGGCGGAGCGTTATGCTTGACTTAAAATCGTTTAACTCTGTGAATCTACTTTTGTCATCTTAAACATGTTACTGTGTTAACGTACTCTTGTAGTTCTACAACTGGTAACACGTTTTCTTAAACTCTATTTTCTGTATTTAAGATTTACATTTCATTTGTATATTTCAGATATATAAGTGTGCAAACATGCATATGTATTGCATGCAATGGAAGATAAAAACTTGTAAATTTGTTGTCGTTTTAGATGTTAGGTCAGTTGTTACGATATATATGTAAACTTGTTATATAAAGGCGGGAATCTTCAATTAAAAGATTGAATTAAGAGGCATATTATGTGCAATGCACGGGTACAATAAAAAATGGTAGGCATACAAGTTCGCATTTTCAAAAGTCAATTTAAAAAGGAACACTTTACATGTCTGGAATTTTGGCAACGAACGCCCTCCATAAAATTTTGCAGTGTTTCAAAGGCATTTTCTCCAATGTATATTTTTTAATTATAAAAGATGACAAAACTGAATTTTGCAAATTTTTCACCCCATTCTCTTAACCAAGAATGTCAGTAAAATAAACATTTACCTTAATCTGTGAAGTGGGTGTGGTCAAAGTGAGTACATCTTCAGGTGTCGTGACAGTTATAACATTCCTGCAATATACAATACAGGCTGGAACATTATCGTAATTATTAAGCTCTTAACAAAAATGTAATTTTTGCTATTCTTTTGAAAAGTAATTATTTTCCTAAATTATCTTTTTCGTAATAATATTGATGACACAAATAACAATATTTCAAACCAAAACTAATCATAAATCATAAAAATGTCTCTCATTTCAAAGTAAATGTGATATACTTACTCGTATATTGTATCCCATATGATACATAGAAGAGAATCATATACCAATAAAGTATATATAATGTTCCTTTTTTATTATTTCTATTTGTTCATCAATACTGATACTTCAAATCTAATACTGGAGTAGGAGGACCCCAAATATCTAGCCTACATTATTTCAGGCACAACAGTGAACCCTAGGTGAAATCCTTGAATTTAAACAAGGTCGATGGATACCATCTACTTAAAAAAATATCCAATATACCTAACGGTACACACAACTTCTGCTATTGACAGCTTTTATTTTGAAGTAATTGCTCTTAATCTTTGAGTCACTGAGGGCTAAAAAGTAACCTAGTAACTTTTTCAATTTTAATCAAATCAGTCCATATTGAGAACAATGTATGATGTAGATATAGACAAGTATAGTTACTTACTGCTGGCTGGAGGAGTCAGAGGAAGGTAAATCAATCCAAACTGTCTCTAGAGGATATGACTGGTAGGCTGAGTACTGTAACATTAAATTCATAACTATATCTGATTCATATATAGTGAGTCTATTTATGATATATGGTAAACATTGTAACATAATCTTATGTGAAGAAAAACACAAATATATCTCAATAAATTTATGTTCCTGACCATTATTAATATGTTTTCTTGACAAATAGACCTACTAACCTATTAGTATGAAAATGAAACAACTCTAAGACTACAGCCAAGTAGAAACTCAAATCAAACTCAAACTCAAGCATATTAATAATACATGTATTAAACTTTCATTAACTTCTTTCCCACTTTTTGGGGGTTGTTGTGGGACAAAACACTGAGTAGAGGTCAAATGGCAACTTTCAAACTTAATTGGTGAAGAAAGACATCAGTGCCCCTCCATGCATTAATATTAAACAAGCCAGCATTTGAGTAGAATCACTGACCTTATGTCAGTTAAAAAGCTTCCTGACATGAAAAAATCTCAAGTCCATTGCAGGATATTTGAGTCCACAGTGGAGAGGGCAAATGATTTAAAGTTAACAACACTAACAACTTGGTCACAAAGACTCCCTGTATATTTGTAAAATCATCTTTAAGATTTAACTGTTTTAAATCGTTGTGTCAGGACAGGGATGGCCCCACATTTCACCATATTGTCAGTCTACTGACGGACATGAAACAGCAGGATGGACTGACGAGGGAAAACCTACCCTTAAGTAGTAACAGCTGAATAAAAGTATCCACATTATATGCCCTACACAACAAATATATTAACTTACCTGTGCATGAATGAATAAATCATTGAAGAGATAGAATACATGTGTAGAAAATCTGCCAGCATTAATCAGTGATAGAGGACAAGATCTGCTCTCCTTAATTAACCTTCTGGCTGGACTCTTCAAACTTTCCTGATATTTGTAAATAAAACATAAATTTATAAATAACATCAATAGTTATATATAATTCAGCTTGCTCTGTTTCTTGACTAATTTTTTATTCTAATATAAATTAAAATCTGAAAGAAGGAAAGTTGACAATAGACAGGACTGATTTTAAGAAAATATGAATGCTAGAGGCATTTTATAGTACAAGTAATATCTTGAGTGTTTTAACCTAATATGGGTATGCTGAAGACGATGAGGGTGGATACCAAGAAAATAAAATTGACCTTGACCTCCAAAAGGTCAATTCAAAATGGTCGCTTAAAAATACTAAAATAGGTCATTAAAACTATGATACAATATGATGCAATTAATTATTATTGTCAAAATCAAATGATTATTCAATATGATCAGATTTTAATGAGATTGGCCACCAAATATAGCGAATGTAAGCCTAATGGCTCAATTAACAGTATATTACATGTACAGTACTGTTTTATACTATATTTACTGTTTTAAATATTTCGCAATAACAAATTAATATTTTGTAATAACGAAATAATATTTCGAAATAACGAATCAATATTTTCGTAATTAAGATTTTATATTTCGTTAAAACGAAATAATATTTCTAATTGGGAGTTATTATCTCGTAAAAACGAATTCAATTCCGGGAGAAAGTTTGGAAAATGTCACTTCAGGTGTTCCGTAATTTTCAACATTATTTGTAGCTATGATTTTTTTTAAGTTGTTCATTTTGTTTTCATATATTTTGCAGTTATTATGGTATTTATGGTTTAAAATGAGTATTTAAAAATTATTTTGAAATGTCAAAAAAGTGTCATTTCAATGCCATAAACACAACACAAACCGAGACAAGTGTTTTAAAATATATATTGCGCCCCCACCACTAAAAAATAACAAAAAAAAACCAGGTCTTTAAAAATGGCAACAGTAGGAATCGAACCATAGACCTCTCACACATCAGTCAATCACTTAACCGGCTGTGCTACTGCGGAAGTAACAATGTTTACATTTTTAGCAGGTATGAGCAGGTTTTTTTTTATTTTATGCTTTTCAGTGGATTACTGATTTATCCGTGAAAATTATATTTGATAAATTCACAGTGAAAATTATTAAAATATAATTTCACACTTTTCAATGACGAAATTACTTTCTTAAGATTTTCCCCATGTGGTACCTCAATTTTATTTTTGCTGACAATTCTGACAATGTCAGGCTGTTTCGAGAAAAGCAAAGTTGAAATTGATAAATAACTTAAATGTCAAAAGTAATAAAAAGAAGAAAACTTACTTCTATTCATCTAAATTACCAATCACAAAATATCGTCTCTTAATTTTTTGTTTGTTTCATTTTTACAGTCTGAGAAATACATTCCTTCCACATGCAAAACTGCTGTTGGTGACATTTGGGCATATTTAAGTTTACCATCTTGTTTAAAAATAAGTGACTATTTAATTTGAAATTTAAAGTTATAACAACAACAACAATAACAACACCATATATTCATCGAGTCATAAAATGTCTGAAACCGGGAGATTGTTACGTGTGGCAGCTCTCGAAAATTTTGGAATTCAGTCACGGTTTGGAGAAAATTCTACAAAAAGATTATGACATCATTCCGGGTACCCTCCAATAAATTTCTAGGATATCTTAAAGTAATAGCAAAGTTATCTATACAAATATTACTTGTAAAAAATGGAGACCATATATAAAAGTCACGTGGGTTGGCTACATAGTAGAGGTGTTAAAATATAATTGTAATACACCTTTTGTTAGCCATTGAAATAGTATTTTATGTATAAAGGATTTTCAAAAATGGTTATTATTCAGAGCGGGCGCAATGGTGCAGTGGTAACACTGTCTGCCTACAAATCAAGGGGTCGTGAGTTCGATCCCCCGCTACTCCACTAAACGAATAAATGACTACAAGACTGCAAAAACCAGGACATAGACACATAATGACGGCAACGATAGAAATAAGAGAAGACCTTAACGGAGCAGGAAACAAGTACCGAAAGTACAAGACCGAAGACGACGACCGACATTACAGCATTACCTGATAAGACCGTTAACAAAAAGAAGAACGGAGACAAGAACTGACAACAAGCGAACGGAGACGAGGACCGCTAACAGAAGAACAGAGAAAGGGGGGTCGAGAACAGAGACGGGAGCAGACGAAGATTGATAACAGAAAAATAGGACGAGGACCGATAACAAAATAACATAGAACTTGATGACAACATGAAAAACGGAGACCAGGACTGACTAAAGAAGAAAAGGGACGAGAACCGATGACAGAAGAACGGAGAAGAACAAAGACGAGAACCGATAACAGAAGAACTGACAACAAGACAACGAGACGCAGATTGATAACACAATAACATAGACAGATGACAGAAGAATGAAGACGGGGATCAATAACAGGGACGGAAACCGATGACAACAAGAAAACGGAGACCAGGCCTGATTACAGAAGAATAGAGAATATTAAAGAACGGAGAAGAACGAAGACGAGCACCGATAACAGAACATCTAACAACAAAAGAACTGAGACGAGGACCGATAACAGAAGAACGAAGACGACGACCGATAACAGAACATCTAACAACAAAAGAACTGAGACGAGGACCGATAACAGAAGAACGAAGACGACGACCGATAACAGAACATCTAACAACAAAATAACTGAGACGAGGACCGATTACAGAAGAACGAAAGTGACGACAAATAACAGAAGATCTGACAGCAGAGAAATGCGACGAGAACCAATAACAAAAGAACGAAGACGACGACCGGAAGACGATGACCGATTACAGAAAAACGAACACCAAAACCCAAGAGTATTCAGAAAAAGGTGCCTTTAATTAATGTATATTTTGCATGCACACGTTTTAACACCCTCACACATATTTACGCTGTAAATATAATATAAGTAGGCATCTGAGTAGCCACTCTATATGCTTGCATAGAGTGCCAGATAAAATCTAGCAGATAGGACAGGAAAGAGTGTAGTGTTCGCTTCGTAAACCCCTAAATATGTTTAAATGCCTTAAAAATTTCAATACTATCTTTAATATTACTTCTATTACTATTATCTTATCCTATAGAAAAATGTATGCCATCTTGGATTTTTCGGCCATATTGGATTGTTTTTTTTTTTTAATTCTGTTTTGGTGTCTAATTTGTTTTTACCTAAACTTGCTTTGTGACAAATTTCAGGCTGTTCCTTTCCGTAAAAGTTTTATTTGATCTATCATCCATTAATGATAAAGAAATTTGGCGGCCATTTTAGTGGTCATTTTAAATGGCCATTGCAATGGTCAAGATCAAGTTTTTCAATTTGGTATCCACCTTTATTGGATTCAGCATACCTTAGATAGGTAGAATACACCAAGATACCACTTGTACTACAAAATGCCTCTTGCATCTTATAGAGGGCCAAATTCTCAAAATCAGTCCTGTCTACAACCCATTCAATCCATTATACTGTACCACTAATCTAACATGGCAAAATAAGTATCTAATTTTGACATTACACATTTGTAAATAGTAAACGTCTTACTCAATACTACAATAACAAAAAATTTAACCAAAAATTTATATTTTTCAAGTATAGGGAACTTTTATATCAAATAACCTTAAGCATGACATGTTTTAAAACATTTTTACAATTTTTTAAATATAAATATTATGTTTCATTTTGTTGCAATATGGTATTATGTCATTTATTTGACGTCACATACATTGTATTCTGTTATAGTTTTAACTGTAAAGAAAAGCAAAATAAATGTTGAAGACAAAATATGTGTTGTTGTTGGAATTTTTATGTTTGTCAAAATTCCATGAAATAAGTTTTCACACTTACAGATATTTTGGTAGCAGAACTCTCCCAGAACATGCGAGTATTATCAGCATCTGATATAGCAGTCTGGGACATCCTTACAAAATGTTCCAGATTTAAATGTACACTAGACAATAAGTTACATTCTTTACTTTGCTGAAAAAATAAATACATATTTCATGGTGAGTGATGTTAATAGTTTGATATGTTACTTAAATATGAATTGTCATTATATACTCGTATTAAGGGAAATATTTCTAATATGAAATGTAAATTATATGTAGATAACCAAAAAAAAAAATTTAGAAATAATATAAAACAGTAGGGAAATGTAACTGCCAGTACTATATGTAAAAAGTCCAGTTTCTACAAAAAATGAGTTGTCTCCCTTACACTAAAAATTTAACAAAATAACAGAAAAGGCCAAAAGATATTTTTCAGGTTATGCAAAATAAAATATAATTGATTCACTGGTCAATTGTGTCAGTATTTCTAGGAAATTATTGAGTAATAAGCCAATTATTGAATTTTACTTCATAAATAAAAGTCATTCAAGGAGCATAGTTTTAATAAAAGAATGATGAAGTAAATAAACCGAGATAATAGATTACTAAATGCTATAACATTGCCATTTACAGTGAAGTTAAAATTTAGGAACAATTTTCCAAAGATCCTTGCATAAATGCTTAAAGGATTGTGCCATACTTAACTTAATTAAAAATATAAGACTTCACTACAAGTTACAATGTGTTTTTTTTTTCAATACATCTCTTAAAAAAAAAAATAAACATTTCACCTTTTTGAACAGGTCAGAGAATTTTAAGATGATCCCTGACATTTCTTTGATCTGTTTTAGAGGTATAGACATGATCTCTCTAAATTTGTTGGCATGATTTGGCTTGGACTCTATCTGGTTGGACTTCAGTAAATCTTTGTAAAACTCTTGTAATACTTCAAACAATGAACTGTAAATACAAATAATAATAGAAGTATGATTAGAACTATACAACCACCTAATGAATTCTTTGTTTTATTATTATTTTAAATTTTTTTATGACTTTGAAGGTCAGAAGGGGTAATCTAACATTCATCATATAAATATTGTTCTTTTGAATTGCATTAAAATATGAACACAATGTCTTTGATCTTTAAAAACTCTGTATAGAGTGGGGATGTTTTTACTAATGTGTAAATTTGAATTTGTATACTTTGTTGAAACATTGATGAGGTAATCAACTATTAAACTACATGATTACAATACATTTTTAACATCCAACATCTGCATTAAACATTATTCATATTGTTCCTACAAATATAAATTATAAATCTAAAGGAATGAAAGAACAAACTGAACCGATACCAGACTAAATATCTTAAATGTACATGTCCATCTTTCAATCTGTTAAAAACAAATCTTCAATTTTACAAAGAAAAGTTATAATTCGAAACATTTACTGAGTAAATTGCTAACAGTGCTCACTAAGATCAGATGGCACAGTCATGCCGGTTGATCTTGGTCTGTACTGCTGACATGGATAGATTCTGTTTGCCACCAGCAGACTAAAGGTTAATAATCTAATGTACCTGGCATTTTTGACACAGTATTCAAACCCACCAGCAGCTACCATATCTTCAAAAGCAGTAGAATATTTCTTCAGTTCTGACACAAATTCATCATATAATACAAACATGGAGGCATTCAGAATACTGTCTCCAATACATAACTTGTCTGTAAGTTCAGCTCCATAACTTCCTAGCTGAAAACCACAGATAAATGTCATCTTTACTATATTATATATATATAAACATTATGTAAAGATTGAATGCACCATGTTATCAATTTGTGTTATCTGCATGTACTAATTTTTGTCATGATGCTTACATTTTTATCTTTTTAAAAGTTTACCTATTCTATGTCTGTATTAAATATACAGAATAGTATTTCATAATAATAAGTCACAAAACTGTTGTATTTTATTTCTGAAATAAGTCGCAAAACTATTGCATATTTCTTCTGAGATAAGTCGCAAAACTATTGCATATTTCTTCTGAGATAAGTCGCAAAACTATTGCATTTTTCTTCTGAAATAAGTCTCAAATCTATCGCATTTTACTTCTGAAATAGGACACAAAATTATTGTATTTTACTTATGAAGTAAGTCACAGAACTATTGTACTTTACTTCTGAAATAAGTCACAAAACCATTGTATTTTACTTCTGAAACAAGTAACAAAACTATTATATTTTACTTTGAATTAAGTCAATTATGGTATTTAAGGAGCAAATATTCACTAAATGTATGAAAAAAGAAAACATATGCACATCTACATTTGTATCCCTATTGTTTTACATCATGTAGGTAAAAAAAGTTACTTATAATGCTGTAAAATATATATATATATATATCACAAGAACTATTGCGACAATAAGAGTGTACCTTAGCTGATAGTTCAGTGAAAGACAATAATAACTCCTCTATCATATTTTTGTATGGCTGTACTTCTAGTGTTGTGAAAAATCCTGGAAGAAGAAAAATACAACATGTAATTCAATATCATTTCAAACATATTAAAACACAAGATTTTCTCAAAATTGCATTTTTATTACCCTTTTTTCTAAAAGTTTATTTTTTCAGTTGAAACAGCACTTTGTTAGATTTGTTTCCCTTCTATTAACTACAAAAAGAATGAATAATTTACGGTGAGACAAATAGATAGTCTCCCTTGAATTAAATATTCTATGGTTTTCTGAAACATTAATTTCTTATAACTTAATTAAATGGAATATACAATTGAACTTCTAGAATTCTTGTTCTGGTCAATTTAAACATTTACTATACAGATGAACTATACCAGATATTTGGATTCTCTTGACGACATCTTGTGTAATTTGTTGAAGATGTCTGTGTAAATCTCTCACAAATCGTGTAACTTCAAACAATGCCAGTGTCATGTCTGTCTCTTGTCTAGATATACAGGCACAGTTATCTCCCCCTGTAGTTACACAACATATCCAGCCAGCCTATATATAGATAATTAAATTAGCAAGATCATATTTAAAGACACATCATGCCTCAGAAATGAATAAAATTTCTCTTGTTTAAAAATGGTAAAAATTAAATTTATAACATTTCAATAATAGTTAAAGAGTATATTAGATGTTTGTTACTTGAAAAAGTAGCACTAAATGTGAATGAATTTTTCACAAAAATAGCAAAATGTAAACAAATTAGTATTTTTACTTCCATGCAAAATACTAAATCATTATAACTGTACTAATTGCTAAAATGTGACAGAGGAAAAAGATGGTTTAGGTAATTGGTCAATGAGTAACTTTTTGGAAACTATAAAAGTACACCAAAAATAAAAAAATAAATTTTTGAGAAAAAATCTTGGCACTCCCATATCAGTCTGGTTTAACTTTATTAGAAAGAGATTCAAAACAGTCCACATTAAGCTTTTCACAATAGTTCAGACATGTTTGTTTTACATACACAAAGTAAGTCAAGATACACTTCCTAAATGAACACTTACCTTAGAAGTATACTTCAGTGATCTCCAAAGTGGAACAAATATATATACTCAATTTTCAAGTTTAAATGTGAGCATCAAAATATTATGAGCAGCCCTATAAACTATCTTAACTTTTTATTTGTAAAGAAATATTTCTTATTATATTAAATTATACATATTACCAGGTAGGTGTTTTTTTCCAATCAACCCTCGCTGTAAGTATTTATCCTAGCATTATATCAGAAATTACTTCCAAAGCTGTAACATACTTTTTTAATTGTTTCACTTGGAAAAATATTTTAAAAATAGAAGGGAGACTACTCTTCCACCCTTACCTTTTTCAGAAATTTCAAGGGAGTTAACTTTGCAGTCTTGTATATAGGAACATACAGGTCTTTGCTGAAATTGTAAATAAATAATATCATAAATTCTGTGTTTCATGGAATAAGAGGTGTTCAATTTTACTTCAACATTCACTGTTTGAATACACTGTGTCTTACCAGTGTTAATAAAATTAATTCAATTTGTCATTGTTTTAAATTATTTCATAATTATAAATCATAACCAAATAAAGTTCAGATTGTAACATCATGCACTTTTCTGTTACTTCTTTGAATAAATTGTATGTAAAACTTTATAAGAATCTCTTTAAAAAATGTTGGTGTAAATGTTCACTTTAACTACTAAAGTCTTCCATTAAGACAAAACAAAAGGGAATCTCTTACAAATTTTCTTCAAATAAAATCCTTTCATTGGACATTTAAATGTATAAGTTGTATATCTAGAAACATACATGTACATATTTAGAGATCTTTTAAGACAAAGTTGTATGTTTATACCTATCTGCAAATATAATACCCTAAGATAAACTACAAATCCCATTTTCAGTCTATGTCAACTTGTATAAATCTATATAAAATAATAATCATTACATACAACAGATAATAACTATAAAACTACCATGGGTGTTTGCCAGTATAGAAGACATCTGGTCTGGTAGACTGGGTGTTGGCGTTGTCCACGAGGAATACTGTATGATTACTGCCAGCATCAACTGACCATACACAACAATCTGATGGTAACTGTACCAACAAATAATTTACAGTCATGTATTATAAAACTGTAACTATGTAAACAAAAATTTTAAACAATTTTATTATACATAACATAAATCTATTCCTTCTTGGATAAATGTCAGCTGCCCTCTTAATAATATATCCTTGATGACGTCAGCCCTTTCTCTATTGTTACAGAATGAACTCAGTTCTCTTTTGTTCTGTTTACAGTTTGATGCCCATTTATTTTTATTCAGTAGTGTGGATGTACAGACAGACAATCAGGTGCATAACAATATACACCAAAGAAATTTTTTTGGGCGTTTAAAAAGTATAGTGACCACCTGAGCTGGAACTTTTAACTTTATTGGACCACAAAGTTAAGTGGCTTGTAACTGTGAAGAAGATAAACTGCATTATAAAAGATGACTGCTGAGAGTTTTCAGTGTATTTTATCTTAGAGTAAGTTTTTAAGCAATATATTTTCTTTCCCAGTAGAACGTTTTCAATGTATTCTAATAAAGTTTGGTAAAAATAAGAAATAGCATGTCAGTAGTCCCCAAACATTTATCAGAGTACTGCTTCAGTTCATTTGATATAAACTAACCTCTATCCTTGCAGGGGAACAAACTATTTCAGCATGTCCAAGCTGACCAAAGTCATTCTGTCCCCAGGAATACACCTACAGAAATACATATAAAACACATTCATTTCTTTATTTCAATTGTGAGATAGTGTTTCTATTATATTTTCTTCTTTATTATGATATTAAGGGGACTTAAGGAATTTTGACATAGTAATTTTTCAAGAATAATGTTCCATTTGATGTAGGTCTAGAGTGCAAAACAAGCTCACATTGAAAGATAAAATTTCACAACAATAAATAATTATCATAACTTTCATACTATCTTGTAATTTTATAATTATAAAATGTCAATCAGGATTACCTCCCTTTCACTGTTCCTTTTTTAAGATTTAGTTAATAGTTTACCCTACGAAGACTGATCAGTCTTCCATCTCATCCATATTAATGAAAAAAATCTATGATTTGAACATGTAATTATTAAACAATCTACATAAACATGGTTGTCAGTGATTACTTCCCCTTATTGACACAACATTACACACATTACCTCCCCTGTTGATGACAATGCTACAGTATGATATGATCCACAGGCAAGTTTGACAATTCTTCTACCGTTCAAAATCTGTATACAATATGGCTCACACCTGTATACATACAAAAATGATGTTTAAACAATTTATCTTTAAAAAATAAAACAGTTATGGTTCCTTTTAAAACCAAGATAACAAGTGTTTATTTATGAAAAACAATTTACAAAGCTCAAATGGAGCAACAATAGTACTTTTCATATGCCTTTCTTTGTTTTCCCATATAGACACAACATTTAAATAGACAGTTAAATAAATGCTACTGAAGACAGTTTATGCTAGACAGAAATTTTCAAATTTAAGTCACAATAAAACTTCCAAATGTATTATCTATATAATTCATAAAAGAAAACATTTCATTATTATTTTCTCTATGAAATAATGGCATATATGTACATTTGTAACTACACTCAAACTTGTTGCAAGAGATCACATAAGAAAATTTATCTCTAGAAGACGTACTTCAGAAATTCTGAGTTTTGACTTATAGTACATAATTATCAACCTGTTTAAAGAGACCACTTGTCTAGAAAGACTGACTGTATCAGTTTACTAGCCACTTCAATAGCACCTTACAATTACCACTAACTTTCATGAACAGGCCTCAATCAAACCGAGCTTGTAATAGTTTCTATTTTGCCATTTTAGGCACCCTGTAGGGATTTTGTTTTTCCATATATTTTTTTTTACTGTACATGAATACATTCAAATTCAGTCATGTACTTAATCTACTTATTGGTTATGCTTAACTGAGTTCTATTTATGTAAGATTCTATGTAAAACAAATACAACTTTAGCAATTATTTACCTTGTTATGTGTAAATGTAATAATGAATGAGTTAATTATAACAGAGACAGCTGTGTACATGTTGTATATTGTATACAGGTATATGTGTAGGATAATTGATTAAAATGGATGAGAAGTTGTAATCAATTATTCAGACGTTCACAACTTTTTATCTCCAATCAACAATTCAATGTTGACAAATTTATTGTCCTGCCGCAGTTTTTAACAGTTCCTTTATTTCTGAATTATTCAACTTAATGTCTGGACATAAAAGGGATACCTTTTTACACTAGAAACCACCATTGTTAAAAAGATATTGATGACTTCAACAAATTTTTTTTTATGTACTTATTTAAAAGACACATTCATCATAACAGGTGGTGTAGTAACAATAGTAGTCTGAATTTGTAAAACTAACAGCAGTTATTAGTAAATAAACATTAAACATTAAAAATGTGCTGAAGCTCAGTCTCATTTCTAAATAAAGCTTAATTGATATAATGCTCGTTTTCGGCAAAATTTTTACCTATTTGAGAGCAAAATTATATATCATATTGTGTATATATACAAAGAGCGATCAATCTACAAGGCTAAAAAATTTCTATTACCATGTAAAATGAGATTTTGATGGACCTCACAAATTGACTTATCCAGAAAAACCATGAAATTAAGTGCCCTACAAATAATAATGATTTTGCAGTATGTTCATTCACACCTTTCTTCATAAAATGTATATTGGCAAGTTCTAAATAATGTAATACTATTAGTAAATAACATAAATTGAGAAAAATAATTAAAATTCAACTTCAGTTACCTGTCCAGCATATCACCAAGACCAAGTTGACCTTTGCTTCCACGACCCCATGTCCATATTTCTGTATCCAACATGTAAACATCTGTTGTTATATGTTCTTTAAGCTTTTCTAGAAAAAGGCAAAATTATGTTAGAACAATGAAGCAAATTATAAATCATGTACAGTAACAGGTGTCTGATATTATAGCTAAAATAAATCATACAATTCCTTTTATTCAGAAACAATTATCTAACATAGACTTATTCTTATACTTTTTGGAAAAACAGTTGTCTTCTTCATACTCACAGTTTGGTACCAGATATGTAAAAAGATTCCCAACTGTGTAACACTGGTTTAATACAATCATTTACCGCTTTAATTTTAAAATTATATCATTCACAGCACTTCAATTGCAGTACATACCTTCTTGTGTAAGGAGACTGAGGGACCTTTTCCTCAGATTTTCTTGTTTGGCTTCAATTGTTCTGATAGACTGTGACTCCTTACTAACAGACAGTCTATTAGACTGGTTTTTCTTCTTCTTTACAGGACTAGATTCCTGTGATCCAGCACTATCATTACTCTTTTCTGATTCTGGCAGTGAAAGCTGACTGGCATTTAGAGATGTATCACTAACTGTAAGATTACTGAAGTCTAGAATAGATTTATCTAAATTACTAGAAATATTTTCAGTACTGCCAGTTTCTAGATCAGAAATTTCAGATACTTCTAGGGTTTCTGTGCTGGATTTTGTCTCATCCTCTGCCCCAGCTGATGCTCCAGAAAAACGAAACTTTCCTGGTACTGATGCAATGTTACTTAAAGCTTTAGTTGTCATAGAGCTTACATGACTGGTTAATGTTGACACAGTCTGCATCATGTAGCCTCCAGGGGATGATGGGGAGGATGGTACAGCACTTGACATAGCAGTTAAATGGACAACATCATCTGACTTCTTCTTGTCCAATTTCATGCTAGAATTTTCTACAACATCTTCATCTTGAAATTGTCTTGCTAAATATTCCCTTGCTCCAGTGTCGTCTAAGAAACTTCTTGACCTGGTTGATTTACTAGACAAACTAGAAATATGTGATGAATCACTTTTAATACTAGCAGTAAGTATATCCTCTAGACTTTTTGGTTCTTCTATACTAGATTTTTTCCTTAACTCTACACCTTCTATGTCTACACTACCAGTATCACTCGAGGATTTACTTTCATTTGTATCTGTTTTACTATTTGATCCATAAACATCATAAATACTTTGTTCAGCATCTACCAGTGATTTTTCTCCACTAACAACCTTTTTACCTTCTATTACAGTTTGTTCACTGTCTTTATGTTCACTTTTTAATTTATCAGTTAATACATTAGACTCTTTATCAGTCTGTACCTTGTCATCTTCTAACTTTACAAAGACATCATCAACATTAATCCCAGCCACTGGTTTACCTTCATTAGACTGTCCCATACTTTGTATCACTGTCTCAGACTTATCCGCAGTTACACCTGCCACATCTTCTTTATTATGCTTAACAGTGCCATTCTCAGAAACAATATCCAGTTTTTTACTATGCTTTTCTAAACCATCAAGTCTAAGGGGACTCATACATTGCACACATGATGTGCTTGTAATACTATTGCTTATAGAATCTTTTGCTTTTGCTTCTAGCCCATCTTGAACTTCTTTTGACTTACTTTCAGAATGTTTTCCATCAGCAACCAGGACAGAATTATGAAATTCCCCGCTACATATGTCTATAACTTTCTTTCCTTTGAATGTTTTTAATATTGTTGGTTTCCATGAATGCTGTATATCACCTAATCCTAACTGCGGGCCTTGTCCCCACACCCAAACATTTCCATCTACTCCAAGAGCTAAACCGTGTGATGCACCACAACCTACTTTATAAGCTGCTTCTTTCATATCAGGGGAGCTAACTCCATGTTCACATGTTGAAGAGGAAGATAACTCCACACAAGAAGGTGAGAGTACTTCCCCTTGCTTTGATGGATCTTTAGCACACTGTCCATGTTGATTATCTCCCCATATATACAGGGACCCATCTTTGTCTATACAAGCAGAGTGGTTGGTTCCGCAGTTTATTTGCTGAAGACCTTTGCCTGAAAATATATTAGTTTCATATAAACTTAAAATGCAAAACATTGGCACATGTTGAGCTGTTGTAATGTAGTAATTGTACATATTTTGGAAGGTTAAAAGTATAATGTATAGAAAATGAAATTTCTATAAGTGTGCATGCACAACAACTCTTAGCGTAGACTTAATTTTACAGAATATGTGTTGGCATGGAAAGTAATACTGGTAATTTCAAATTAGGCTTTTATATAAAGTAATATCTAAAATATTCTTATCAAAGTTCTTCAATTACTAACAAAATGCAACATTTGTATTCTACAAGATTATTGGTTAAATACTTTAAATACTAAAAGATTGATACTTTTAGTACTCACTCCAAGAAACATTTTCTTTAAGGGGATACATTAGTCTGCATAAATTACATTTTTGTTTACTTATTTCAGAAATATTTGCTGATGCCTCATCAGATAGTCATTGTCAAAGTAATTTAATCAAAAGCAAGCAATCAATGGTAAACATTGCAATAGAATTATCATATTATCAAAAACCATATTTCTGTACAATGTAATATTAGACTCTGTACAAGCAATAAATTTTTATCTAGTCCTTAAATGACAGTTTACCAGTAAATAAAGGTGCCCCCATATCTCATAGCATTTAACAACATCTTTTATCTTTTAAAATAAAAGACAAAGAAATTATAACTAAAATGATTGTGATCATCTGGGATATAAGACAAGTTAAACTAACAATATAATGTATGTTTTACTAAAGATTTATATTATACATTCTATCTACATGATGTTTCAACACTTAAATTTTTATTAATTTTGTGAAGAAAAAATGGAAATTATTTTGATGAAGTACTTGTATACATTCCACTGGACTACAGAAATATAGTCTACAGTGTGACATATGTTTGCATTTCTACTTGAATTTGTATTCAGGTATGTTTGAAGTAGTCATATAGTGTCTGCTCTAAAATTAACAAAATCTTCTTACTTAATATTACAAAGGTCTTACTGCAAAACAACTGTAGATTTACTATCATACAAGGGAAGATAAGACTGTTTTACACTGACTAAATGAGCCACAGACTTTATTCAAATTTATGTAAAATTAAAAGTGCATCAGCAAAAATAGATTAATACTCCTTAAAATGAAAATATCATTTTAAAATCTGAGAGATAAAACTGGTGACTGATTATAACCCATTAGGTACAACATTCATGTTTATAAAAGTTGCTTTAACATTGCATGACAAGACAGATCTGCTTAGATAACTAAGATTCATGGGGCAGCAATTACCACACATTCTAGCAACAGGTTTGAATTACAGATTACATTTTTTCATGGAAAGAAAATATTCAGTTGATTTTATGGAAATGAAATTTATCACAAAAAGGTGTGTAATTCTACATAGATGTCCATCAATACCAGAAATAATGTATGAAGGTCTTCTGAGGTCTTACTGAACCCATATTATGCTGGAAAGATAACTTGTAAATTTATCAATGTTAGAAAACGAGTGGCGGTGTGGTCGAGTGGTTTAAACGTGTCGGACTAGTAACCTAAGGATTGCTGACCACGTGGGTTCAAACCCTGTCAAGAGGCAAGCCGTTGTTTCCTTGAGCAAGAAACTTTACATTCATTGCTTAGTACTGGTTGGTTCCAGGAACAGATTCGAGAGTGGTTCAATAAGCTTATAGCTTCCAACACAATCAAACTAAAATAAAAATTTGTATAAACTTATGTTAGAAAAAATTAGAATTACAATGTTTAGTGATTAATTAGCCTTAATCACATCAATGAATACTGTAACATAAATCTTGTGCTAACATGTTTCTAATAGCTAGTATCTGGCAACTTCTCCACATATCTGAACTGAATGAGTGGGTTCAACATATTGTTTTTCACTTTGACAGTCATGTATTAACAAACACAATACAACATGTATACCTGTAGAGCTTAGTAAGAAGGGTGATTCAAAACTGTAAATACTACATTGATTAGAATTACAATCTACAGCCATCAAGGCATACAAGTGTGAAATGAGTAATATTTAAATGCATTATTTTTTTCCTTTTATAATGACTGCACAATATTTGCATAAATATTATGTGTTTGCTGTCTGTAAATGTGCTTCTCAACTTATTAAATTATTGATGCACATCATTCAAAAAAACTTAAAGTGAAAGTGGGTGTATTAATCAATAACAATATATTCATGATACATAGATGACACATACTTCAAGGTGTATACTTCAGTTACATATAGAATCTTAGAATATAACAAAAATATTTTTACTGGAAAAACTAAAATAGGGGATCACTGAGCCTCATTTTGAAGCATCTGTCCTTGACTTTGAAAATTGTGCTTATACAGATCTCAGGTGCTTACTCTTCCTGTATAATTTCAGGCAACAGCAGGCACCTGAAAAGAACCTCCTACATTCCATAAGCTATAGGTGGATAGCTTCATCACATAATGGAATCTTAAGTCCGTGACAGGATTCAAACCAGTCGGTAAGTCAGATTTGATGTCAGCTTTCTTATAATAATTAGGCGGCAACGGATATCTAACAGACTAGTCAAAGTTGGATCTCTTACATGTATTTCTGTCTAAAGAACGAATTAAATTATCTCTGATGTGCAGAAAAGCATATGCACCAATGTGCTAGCTGACTTGGCTATTATAATGGTGACAAAATCTTATCTGTTCCACCAGGTTATGGGTTAATCAAGTATTTCTGTTCATTATAGTGTGAGAGATGGTGTAAAAACCTACCACATACTGCATCCACCAAGCAAGGATCAAATGAGTATTCCCGTGCCAGGTTTGGACAACCAAGTTGACCATGTTGGTTACTGCCACAAGCAAACAGACAATCATCATATGTCAGTATGAGAGAGTGCTCTCCCCCTAAAGATACTCTCCTCACAGGCTTGGCCAGAAATGTCCTGAAGGAAATGAGTTCAACCTTGCCAGTATAACCTTGCCACACAAACAATTGACCATCATTCTCCTCTTCCCTGTAAATACACAAAACAATTTCTTAACAATAAAAAATATATATGCCTTATATATACGGTATATATATACAATGGCCTGTAACAATTATCATCATATGTGCCAATTGAAATTTAATAGGAGTTAATCTCCGAAGATACCATATACATGTATAATGATACACATCTCATACAAATGAATCTTAAAAGTTTAGTAATGCACTTATCCACTGTAACAACTAACCACCCCTACCCACCCCCAGAAAGAGGGGGAAATTAACTGAATTTTTATCTTCAGTTAGTCCAGGCACTGCTGGGCTGTGGTTTTGTTTTGGCATCAAACCAATAGTGGAATTTTGTTCAAGCTGCAGTGCAGAGTCAGAGTTTGTGGGGCTTTCACAATATGACTGTCCGTGCAGGCTGGCATCTTGCCTGGAGTTTGAAAATACAAGTCATATAATCTCTGCTATTATTGGGGATTAGAGAGGACTTTGTTTTAATTGACAGATGCATAAGAGACTTATGATGACAATCAACTATATATATCTTAAAGCCTTATAATAGCCAGCTCATATTCAATAAATGCTTATCTATTTCCTAATCTGACACTGATATAAATATACATGTATACTCTAAAAATAGAAGCCAATTCTACATTTATTCATTAAATGTTAAAAATTTCATAAAGTGCAATATACAAATTATTCATTCTAGTAAGAAATTCAGTCATTGATTATGAACTGTGTCTGCTTTTTTGGTGTTGTTTATTTTAAAAGGACAACATTATATAAGCACAGTAAGAAAAGTAAGAAAAAATGCATTTTTTTAAATCATCACCTTTACAAACAGCAGTAAATTTCACATATCAATCATTTTAAAATGTGTTTATGCTCACATTAAAATTCAATTATGGTAATTTTCAGGTAAAAGCATCAAACATAACAAGAGCCATGTCAACATGGCCATCCCCCGCCGAATGTGTTTGCTCATTGGAAGAATGTATATGTAGTAGAGCAGAATAATTCCATTTTAAGAGGCATTTTGGTAATGAAAACTGATGGCTATAGTGATTTCAGATTTGAAACCTATGTGAATACTAATGGCTGAAAATAACAAAGGGCAATAACTGAAAAATAATGCAGGGTAGGTTATCATCCTTGTGTGCTGCATCCCTTGTCAGTAAAATCTATCCACCTATGAAGTTTCAAGTTGATACCTCAAATACTTTTTGAGAAAAAAATTGAATTGAAAAATTAAGTATGAAAAATAACAAAGGGCAATAACTCAAAAATTATAAAAAGTACAGTTATCATTCTTGTGCAGTGCACACCTCCTGAGTGAGATCTATGCACCTGTAAAGTTTCATTTTGATATCTCAAAGGCTTTTTGAGTTATGCCCTGGACAAAAATTAATTTTGAAAAATAACAAAGGGCAATAACTCAAAAATAATGCAGGGCAGAGTTATCATTCTTTAGCACTGCACTCCTCCTCAATGAGATCCATCCACCTATGAAGTTTCAAGATGATACCTCAAATACTTTTTCAGATAAGCTCTGGACAAAATAGCATGAAAAAAACAACAAAGGGCAATAACTCAAAAAATTGTATAGGGAAGAGTTATCATTCTTGCACACAACATTTCTCCTCAATAAGATCTATCCTTCTATGACATTTCATGTTGATATCTCAAACACTTTTTGAGTTATGCTCCACTCAGGTGAAAAATTAGGTATGAAAAATAACAAAGGGCAATAACTTAAAAGTTATGAAAGGAAGAGTTATCATTCTTGTGCACTGCACACCTCCTGAGTGAGATCTATGCACCTATGAAGTTTCATGTTAATATCTCATAGGCTTTTGGAGTTATGCTCTGGACAAAAATCAATTTTGAAAAATAACAAAGGGCAATAACTCAAAAATCATGCAAGGTAGAGTTATCATTCTTGTGCACTGCACTCCTCCTCAATGAGGTCTATCCACCTATGAAGTTTCAAGTTGATAACTCAAATACTTTTAGAGATATGCTCCGGACAAAAATTTCGGACGGAAGGACGGACGGACGGAAGGACGGAAGGTCGGACGGACGGACGGACGGACGGACGGAGACTATTACTATATCCTCCGCCGAATTTTTTCGGCGGGGGATAATAAGCTAAAAAACATATGTATATACCACCTACAGGCCATAAACCTGCTGGGTTTGTTTTATATCATGGAGTCAATGATCGGCAAGATCCCCACTCCCCCAACGCTCCCGACCCCACCTGTCTGTCCACCCTTTTTAAATGTTAAGCAGTTTTGAACTAAACAATCATAAGCTAATAAGCTATAAATAATGTTTTTATTTAAATATATATAAACTTATTACTGAATCTCACTACTTTACCAGATTTAATTGGTAGAGCAAATTAATTCTTTTTTTCAGATTACTGATAAAATTCTTTTTAATGCAATAAAACTTGATGAAAGAGATTTTTGGCTATAACTTTTGAACAATTCCCCTTCAGCAATAAAAAACCTGGTATAGCTTTTTAAAATGTAAAATGAGGTGTGAAACAATATATCATTAAAACTAGCAACAAATTGGGGAAAATGTCACCCAAAAATGTCTAAAAAGATTTTTATCAACGTTTCATAAAGAAATTAGATTTGTAATGTTTACCACATAAATAAAGACTTTATTAAAGAAAATCAGTGGAGTGGAACAAAACTTTCCATTTTCAATATACCTATATTGCTAATGTAAGAAATCTGGTTTTAAAGATGAAAGCAATACTGGGTGTTTAAATTAAAACCAGGCTGTAAGCCTTTATGGTTTATAGAAGGCTTTATACAGGGATTTTGCAACTGAATGGAATTTACTGACATATATCAGAAAAAAGCAGTATTATTTCAAAAGAAGTAAGTTCCAAGTTGTATATTTAATTTATACTTAGTAAAATTTACAAATAAAATTTCAATGTATTTAACATTTATGTACACATAGTTTAAAAAAAAACTAAGTTTAGAGTATTACATACAAATAAATTAATGCCTGACTGAGAATAGAGGCAGCACATTATAGCAGGACACATAAATATTATGATATGGTTTAAAAAATCTTATGATAATAAAGTATCACATCTAATTTAAAGGATTGCTTACATGCAACATCGTCATATCACTTGACAGACAGGTTAAAACACAATGCTTCAAAGATTGATGTGATGGGATAGAATACGAAAGCAAACTTTAAGGATTTGTAACCCTTATATATATCCTGAAGGAATCAAATGTGGGAAAAACCTTTGCCACCAGTATAATGCCAGGCCAGTCTGCACAACTGCTCAGATTTTTGTATTTTACTAACTGAAATCACTTAATTTTTTAATTAAACTGTTCCAATTTCAAAGCTGAACAAATCCATAATACAAATTCAGCAATTGAGGGTGAATTTGGTTTTAATCTTTTGTGTTCATCATAAAGTTTTTAGCAGATTTCTTCTGTTCAAATCATCCAGGAATGTATTTGAGGCCTATAGTTCTATTGGAGTTCATTAATCTGAGACAAATATTAACAAAAAAATTCAAACATCAAAAAAAAACATATTGTTTTATGCATCCATTGGTGTAACATACTTGACCTTAAAGGTCAAGGTCATTTAAAAGTCATCATATTTTATGTTTTACTCTATAAACTGACTATCTCATAAGCTTTATTTAAAGTGATCTAAAGAAGTGAATTGGAAACTCATCAGGTTAAAAATTGTCTGCCCAGAGACAGACATACAGACACTAAACCTATAATACCGGAAGTAAACATAATCATATGATGTTGTCAATGCATGCATATAAGTATTATTCATGACAAGTGTAAAATTAATTATGATAGAAGATATTACAATTTAATTAAATTAATGACCATCTCTTAACTTTCTAATTATCAATTAATTGTCATAATTACATGATTAAAAGCCTGTTTGATAAACTATAACTTTCACAAAATTTGACATGTCAGAGTAAAGCCGCAACAGTTTACCTGTCCTGTAAAATATTTATAATATCACATTTCTTTCTAAACATTGATACCTTCTCAGACAGGTGTGTCTGTATTTTAATTTTCTACTAAACCAAAATGCCGCCAAAATATACTACAGGTTAAAACAGACAGCATGAAACAAAATTCCAATAGATCTGAAATTACAATATATGTGATTTTCTCTTGTTCAAAACAATGCAATGTTCAATACAAGAGAACTAAAGAACCTATTGTAAACTGTCAGCCATTGTTTGGATAATTAAAGGAAAGTAAAATGAGGAGATTCAAGATCAAATGATATATTTAACAAACAGACTTTCAGCTATGTGGGGGTATACTACAAACAATGTATGGGCTTTATCCAGATCTGATTAAAAGATCAGCAGAAAAATATTCTATATTTCACTGACAGACTTTATCCTTAAAGCTTAAATACTCAAAGTTTAGTTATACATGCAGTGACATTTAAATATGCATGTTCAGACATAACAAAGGAAAATGTTGAAGGGTGGACAGTTTTCTTTAAAATTGTAATGGTAAGTAAACTTGTGATTTTTTTCTTATTTTTTTCTTTTTTTTTCTTTTTTTTGTTTTGAATTTTTATTATTTAAACAATCTATGACATTGTATAGAATAATTGTGAATATTATGTACAGTACAATGAGAGATGTGATCTTTAATTAGACTTGTATTATTCAAAGTGACTCGATCAAGCATGCAGATAAAATATAATAAATTCTATTTTTAACTTATACATGTACATGGTAACATTATATCTTTTAAACGCAATGATATAATCCAGTAAATTTAAATCATATTATTTTACGATTTTTTTCAATATCAATTTATGCAGGAATATCAAAATCTTCTATAAAATTAAACTTAAGCCTATAATAGTTCATTACCAACAGTGTTTTCATATAATGCATAAAATATTTGTCTACATCAAACGATATTTCGAAAAACACTTCATACGAGATTTACTTAATTAAACTCTTATTTTGACAAGTCGGTCCTTTTTATACAAATTTTTATGCATGTACTTAAGTTTTATGTAAGAGCCAATATTAATTTTTAGAGTTTAAATAACAAGAGGGATATTGTCATAATACTTTTACTTTTGCATTACATAAGCCCACTACATATCCTAATCCATATTACTCAACAAAATCTTCATGTAATACCTAAACTGTGACTTACTTGAAATTTATTATGAAACCTAATATCAAAAATTTCACATACAAATTTCTATACAATAAATTTGAGATTATAAAAGAAAAGATCATGTTGGTTTTTTTTTAGTACCGTAAGTTTTTCAGATCTGCCAGTATGCAAATCTATCATGGCTTCCGACTAATGTAGGATCATTTTTGAGATTAAACTAGAAAATGTGAAATTAACAATATTACTCCTGTACAATATAACTTGTGCATAGAAACATAGCAGTTATACTAATATTTGGAGTTAAACTCACAAACATCCAATTATGTTAATTTTTGATAAATCAGGGGCCATAATTCTGCTAATTTACAAGTTACCAAACAGCATAACTTCACAAGAAGACAAATATTCTTAGATAATTTTCATGACTCTAGCTTTTGGAGTTACACAAGACACTCATATAAAATACTATTTTTGCATGAACAGAGGCCATTACAATTTAAAAAATCTCATTTATCAGAGTAAAATCTTCCAAAAGCATTAAAGGGTTACCATCCTCACTTAAGTATGTAAGAGAAAGAAAGGTAAAACTGTTCTTTTCATTGTTGTTGCTTGTTTTTTGTTTTATTGCATTTTCTTTTTAATTCACAACAAAAGTCAAAACAAAACTCAGATATGGTTCTGCATGAGATGGGCACTTGGAACTTTACCCTTTCCTAACATAATGCAATCATTTACTGAGCCTAAGCCTGCACTATAGTACAGTTTAATCAAACTTTTAAAACTTAAGCTTTCTTTATTTTCAACCACCTTAAAATAACAACACCAGCATTTCGAATGGCAACTCCATTCTATCAATTTAGCAGTGAAAGGGATATAGTACAAGAGCTGTCCGTAAGACAGCGCGCTCGACTTTTTTATTGCTTGCCAATAAAAAAAGTTTTTGCAGTAAAAGGCAATACAAGAATCTCTGTATTTTTAAAGTGAACTAGTTGTTTGATACCCTTGAATATTACAGCAATGTTTTATATGACATAATTTATGGTAAAGTGAAACAAGTGGATAGGAATGAATTTTTTAGATTTTTTAAGTTTTTTAGTGCTTGCCTATAATACAAAACATTGACAGTTAAGGGCCATAATTCAAATAAAATCTTTGACAGAATTACCTTCTCCTGGACATGTTTGGGAATCATGATTGTAAACAAGTATTCCAACTTTCAAATTAATATCTCAAACAGTTCAGTCAAAAAGTGGACTGGTACTAAAAACTTAACCAAGATTCTAAGTCGATAAAAGGCCTTAATTTTTAAAACAAATCCTTGACAGAGTTACCTTCTCTTGCGTACAGATGGGGGTAATGATGTGAAATAGCATTAAAAGTTTAAAGCAATATCTCAAAGGGTTAAGGCAATAAGTGGATTTTACCATATTCAATGTATTTTCTAAGTCAAAAAGGGGCATAATTCTGTCAAAAACCTTGACAGAGTTATGTCCTCTTGTCTGTTGATGAAGGTCGTGATGGTAAACAAGTATGGTCAGTTTCAAAGCAATACCTCCAATGGTTTTGAAATAAAGTGAGGTGGTACAAAAAACTTAACCAAGCTCAATACACTTTCTAAGTCAAAAAAGGGCCATAATTCTGTCAAAAACCTTGACAGAGTTATGTACTCTTGTCTGTAGATGGAGGTTATGATGGTGAACAAGTATGGTAAGTTTCAAAGCCATACTTGTAATACTTCTGAAATAAAGTGGGGTGGTACGAAAAACTTAACCAAGGTGTGACGCCAACGCCGACGCCGACGCCGACGCCGACGCCGGGGCGAGTAGGATAGCTCCCCTTTTCATAGAAAAGTCGAGCTAAAAATGGTGCATGACATTTAAACAGAACAACAACAGATGTGTTACACTGACAAGAATAAAATTTCTACATGTATCTCTCTTAAATGATAAATATTATCATTTTTATTGTCAATTAACAATTTTTCTTGAATTACAGTACCATTTCCCTAAAATTGTCAAAATAAAAATACAATAGATTAGATATTTGCTGCTATAATTTTGGAGAAAAAGTTGATCATACTCATAGACAAATACTTTCATCTGATTATAACTACAGCTGGACACTCAGCAGATATAAATAAATCAATTTTTACATGCATTGTATACAGAAATCAATGTGCTTGATTCACCATGAAAAAAGATAAGCTGCTTAATCTAACCTCAGAGAATATTGAGGACTTTGAACTTTTATATGTTTTTTTCCACACTGGCTTATACATTCTTTTACCTAAAGCTTTACAAAACATAGACAATATGAAATTCAGAGATTTTAGGTCTATTAAAACAAGAAGTATAACAGATAATCTTAAACGCCACAAAGACTTAACTGATACATTTTTAGAACAAAAACCAGACTGATAAAATAGTCAGTCTTTCATAATGCATTATCATTCAATATATTCAGTCTATGCTGACAAAACTATTTTGTCATGTATGTTAAAATGAACCAAAAATGTAATGAAATATATAACATTGTTTTGTTATATAAATGTCCTTTAAAAAGACCCATCAATTTACAATAAAATTGTAATACGTAAAAATACTTCATGCAGAACATTCCCCAGCCACAGTGGGCTATAGCACAACAATATTGTGAAGTGTACAATGGTTTATCGCGGGTTTTGTTCGTATTATATCAAAATAACTCCATATTTAACTAATAATTAAGCTTCTTAAGCCTGTGGGAATCACAGCAAGATCTTTTTACACTAGGAATTCACAGTTTCACATGCGAGCAATTCATTGGATAACGTCAGACACAAATACGGGTAAAGAACGCTGATGTACATTAAACATTCATGTGTGTATTAATAGAGCTATGCCAAATTTAGAAACATATTGCCATTTAAGACATAGGACTAAGACACTATAAGGCTTTAATTACTATTGGGAATTACACCTGAACAGGTAAATACTGATCAATAGATACATTTTTTGACATTTTCAAAAGACAAGACATTGTTTGATGTATAAATTACTCAGAGCTTTATAATGTTTAACATTTCAAATCTTCATACAATGTCATGAATGGTAGAAGAAAGGATCTTTGGTAGAAAGAGAGACTTGCTATGTTAGCTTTAAAGACAAAAAGCAAACTAAAATAACTTCTTCATCAAATATAATTAAGTTCTGATCTACTTTTAGAATGTGGCTAATGACTCAATCAGTACTTAAAATTTTAGCAATATATGATGGCCAATGTTTGGTAACATCCTGAATTATATGCCTTTATGGTGAAATATTGTGCTGGATCTTTGCTGATCATTTCCGGTGAGTTTTATGGTGAATCATGTGTCTTTGTTGATTTTTCCATGTGTGCTTTATTATGGTGAATTATGTATCTTAGCTGATGATTCAAAGTGAGCTTTAATGTGAATTATTGTCTTTCAGCTGATCATTACAGTGAACAATCTGACTGATTAACCAGATGTTTCAACTTTGGACTGCTTTATTAAATAAGATTTACACTGTCTGAAAATCATAAAATAATCTGTTAATAAATAATTCATGATTTGCTTAACTTTTTAGATCTCAGTTATAGCATCAGAATCATAAAATTGTCAAACTACTTTGTAGCTACAAATAACAGTATTCACTCAGTAGCTACATAATATTCACTCACATAATCAGGACATTAAATCATTAGACTATGTAGACATTATTCATAAATATTTAACCATATTTTATTATATTGCAACAGTAATAAAGAGTTACATATACTGGTATTCAGAACAGAAATTTTTGTAGCCAACTAAGGGTTTCTATATCAGTACATAAGAGATGACTGGTTTACTAAATTTAAAATAGATTTTATTTAAATTTATCTAAGGCAAATAATGCATGTAATTAAATATTTTTCCTTACTTCAGAATGGCAAAAAAATGATTGTGTTCTTAGTAATGTTAATTAAGGAGACTATCAAGATATTATTCTGATAACAGATCATGTAAAAGAAGTTTTTAAGAATAAAATATTAGTCTTTATTGAGTAATGGAGTCTTAAAGGTAGCAGAAAGTGCATAACAATAATTATGCTTTTTGTTTTCCATAAAAAGCAATCACTAATACTGTATACAATATCAATTCTGACACCATATTTAGGCACAATAACACATCAAATAGATGGGTTCAGTTTAATCTGCTAAAACAATTTTCCACATATGTTACAGGACAACAAGAATTATAAAAATAAAAATTAAAATAAATATTAGCATTTTTGGAGCTTAATGGACTGACCTTTAAGACGACATTTTTATTAATATTTAAATAAGATTACTAATAATATACTACAATATTCGAATTAAACCTTATTGTGTTAGACTCGGCCACAATCAGTCAAATAGTTGGGCTTGTAATTTTCTGGCTACAATTGCACATAATGCCACATACTATACATGTATTTTAGCCAAGTATGTTCATACTGAATATCCGCTATTCATATAAAAGGCAAACCTGTTAAGAAATTGGAAAAATATACAAACATTTCGAGGCAATGGAAAACATTTTTATTGGAGAGAAAAACATTAATATTCAAGGTGTCTGTAAAAACATGTTTATATTAATTTTTACTCCCAACAAATTCTTTTTTTTTTCAATTACTCAACACATTTGTTCATTCAAAGCTCTTTAAACATTACATTTATTTCAAATTCTGTTTGATCTTTTCTATAATAAGAGTCAAAATGTTTTATATAAACAACATTCATGAAAAGAGAAAACAAAATTCAATTCACTTCAATAGAAACATTTCCCAATAGTAAAGAAAATAAAATTAACTTTGATGTTTACTTTCAATTCAAGTTGCAATAAAATAGTTTTTCAGATGCCAAACTATGACATATTGACCTGTGCATTATAAATACAAGGGATGTAAGGGATATCTTAAATTGGGATATTAAAATATTTAATGGTATCTTTGCAAATCAGCTAGTTTATAGAGACGACCACATTAACACTTAAAAGCCAATGGATCTAATAAAAGGATTTGTCCATCATTACCAATTATATATCATGCAGAAAATATTATGATAGTTTGAAAACATATTTTTAATACAATCATTTAAAAAGTTATGGCTTTCTATAAATAAAGATGTTAATTATCATGATACCTCCACCACAGAATGAAATTTTGATGAAATATTGTAAAGAGAGGCTCACACTTGTGATATGACCTTGACCTAATGCATGGTTGTTGATTTTTAGTTACTATTATCACCTGTCTATGAGTTGGTGCATGATTTCCATCTTGAAAATCTGTCCCATTCTGTATCAAAACAATGATGTTATATAACATGATAATAAATTCAGTGATTTAAGTTTATAACAGGGGGTGACTTTATAATAAAAAGAACAAAGATGAACAATAAACTTTTTTCTGTCATTCTGTAACAAAAGAAGATGTGACCATAGCCCTCTGATAATTACCAAAAAAGAACAAAATACATGCAACAAAAGAAACTGCTCAAAGGGCCATTTAAATGCCTGACTATAAGAGAGCTGTTTTTTTTGGTAAAGTACCCTGTGAAATATCACTCTTAGGGTTTTTATTCCTCAAATTCTTAAGCAGGTATTTTGTTCTCAAAACATCTTTATCAACAGTGCTTTGCAAAAAAAATGTAAAGAAATGCTCGAAGTTTTGTTTGTGCTTTAAGCACACAAATCTCTGAACAAAGTTGAAATTTTCTAAATTTACACAGTATACTACATGTAGAGTCTAAATTTTCACTCATCAGCATTGAACTTGGGTACCGGTAATGTTACTCAGGACATTAAGAAGAACAACATCGCCACTAAAATAAGATGAAATGGTTCTGTTGAATGATCATACTGGTATAAAGTACAACAATAGCATGTCATGACAGTTAACTGTAAAAGCATCAATATTTTAGTCCTTGAACAGGATCAATAAAATTTAGTCAATAATTGAAGAATGTACTTTAAAATCATGTAAAGCACATTGATTTGTAATATGAAAGCTTTTAGACACATTCTTTACAAAATTAAAATCCATGCTTTTATGAACACAGCTTTGTAAATAAATGTTAAAAGAAAGTACATATATGCTATTTTAGATGAAAATGCTGATCTGATGATGAATACGCACAAAAATATTATAAACATTTAAATTCTAATATGACAAAAAATCATTTTAATAGTCACTTTAACACTAACTTTACCGAGCTTTCAAAATACATACAAAAATTTAAATGTTCAATTAGTTTTAGTCTCTTTGTAGCGATATTGCACTGACCAGAGTGAATCACTCATTGTGAGGGTTATGTATGAGCAAATTTAGCAGGCTGAAAATGTCCAAGTTAAAATACGCAGGCATTTAACAGGGCGGCTGTGCAGACAGTCTTTTTTTTCCATTTGAATATGTCACAGAATGGGGTATATAACAAATAATGTGAGCTACCGTTACAAACACTTTAGCTCATTTTTATTATCTTTCCCTAATGAATGAAATCAGACATATTAGCTTCTACTTGATATTCATCTTATTGTCAAATATCATATCCTATATTCACAAAAGAACTAGCTGGGGTGTTTACCAATACACTTTTTGTTTACACAAGAAACCTATGCATTTAAACATTGTCTTTGACCCATATGATTTAATGAAATGCTTGGATAAAGAAGAACATACAAATGTTAAGGTGGAAAATGTTAGCAGATGCAAGTTGATACCCCCAAACTTATCCTGTACAGGTATCAATTTCTAATGTTATTGCATCACGCTTGAGCAATTGGTTTCAACTTCAATATAATAGTCTGTTTTCACTTTCAGGATAGTATAACAGTGCCGGTACCTTTATCAATATATTTATTTTAGCTGTGTCAATCTAATGATCTTTGTTTTAACTTGATCAGTGGATGTTGTCTTCTGTCTGTCAATTGATGTTTTTACAAGGCATTTTAATGTATCATAAACTGTGAGATTTAAATTATCAATCTGGACTTAAAATACCTATGTTTGACATTTTATATCAATATCTATTATGTGTGTGATTAAATCTGCACAACAAAAGACTTAATGTACCAGATTGATTAAGGTATGTCTAATATTTTACATGCAACAAACTACTTGATCACTGCCTTTCTACATTATTTAATTTTGGTCATAGCATTACTGAACAACAAGTATTAAAATATCTTACAAATAATTAAACATGCAAAAGAAAACAAAAATACATGTGTTTCAATTTACTGAATTTATATAAAGTAAGTTTAAGTTAATTTAAGTAGACAAAAGGAAAAAATAATCTAATAATTAAGAGGCTTTAAGTCATTCACCATTTACCAACACCTTTCTATTTCACATGCTCCACAGGCTAAGCTGTAATTAAACAAAGCAACATACATGAAGTAAAAATGTTGTGTCATATGAATGCTAAATTTGTACAGTATTGTACCGGCACTTCTTATTGATGGCATCTGCTGTATTATTGTTCAACATATATTCAGATACAATGCAATATAGAAATAACAAAATTTTAATTATAAACACAAATGAGCCGCGTCATGACAAAACCAACATAATGGGTTTGCGACCAGCATGGATCCAGACAAGCCTGCGCATCCGCCCAGTCTGATCAGGATCCATGCTGTTCGCTATCAGTTTCTCTATTTGTTATAGGGTTTGTAAGCGAACAGCATGGATCCTGATCAGACTGCGGGGATGCGCAGGCTGGTCTGGATCCATGCTGGTCGCAAACACATTATGTTGGTTTTGTCATGACGCGGCTCAAATTGCCACACTTGAATTGATCATACATGTTATCTAAGAAATAGACACATGTAGTATTACCAAGGTGACAAAACTTTTCTTTTACTTCAGGAACAAATTCATAACATTCTCACTGAAAAAAAAATCAAATATTTCCAAAGTTTGAAAGAAATGATATATCATTGCATTTAATAAAACTTAAATCAAACTCTTTCATATTTCCATTCTTTCAAAAACTTTTAACTGAACTAACCAAGATACGTTAATACATCCTAAATACTTTTTTACATAATTTTTATAAACTACATTATAAAAATTATTCATCACATATTGATTTGGAAAAAAAAATGTTTAGGTACATCATAGGTGTCTGGCATAATTTTGTTGGCATAAAATTTGATTTATATGATTTTACATCCATGAGCTGTTTTCCTGTTGGTAAATAAATACATTCTCACAGCTTTGAATCAATCAATATTATCATACAACATGAAATTGTCAATCAATACCTTCACAACATTGATTCAAAACCATTTATAATACAGTAATTTGACATTCAATGTTGTAACAAGTGTGATATCACAGTATCTATTGTACAACCATCATTCAAAATTATAAATTAAGATCATCTCTTTGTTTAATTTCAGGATATATAAAACTACTGCTATTCACTGATGAATCGTCCATGTTCATGAAAAGATAAGACGAGACTGAGATAATGTATAGCAAACCAAAAGGATTGTATGTGAAACAAAGAGATCGTCCTGTGCGAAGACTCTCGCCAAGGTCTTCCGACGACTATGGATTTGAAAGCCCTAGAAGCAATCCTGATGGGAGAATGTCGCCAGAAGTTCACGTTGAAAGCTTTGGTGAAGGTCAAATAAATGCAGGAATTGAACCTCTTTGGCCTAAAGACTTTGAACATGATGACGGTTATTCTGGATGGGTTAGCAGTGAGCAGGGACCTACCACGTCAACAGCTAGAGATAATTATCCTAATCGTGCACAGCAGTATATGGTAAACAGCAACTCTTACCAAGATCTTGTTCGTGCTAAATATATAACAGTGCCTGAGCCAAAAAATGCAACTGGTACAAAGGAAAGAGCTATTGCAACAAGGGAGAGTTCAGCCAAAAAGAGAAGTGTACATGGCAGTGTGCGAAGCTTTACACAAATGATGGATGACCCAGACTTCCCTCTAGCACCAAATCCCGTCAACCACGTTAAGCCTGTGGCACGTGTTACTGGAACACATCGAGGGCATTTTAATAAAACTGTTGCCCGAGCTTCAGCCAAACAATCTCATATCGCTACAGTGCGCATCAACAGAAAACATCATACCGTAAAAGGGGTAAAAGGTCATATGGCAACCATCAAAGCAATTCCAAGAGACGGAGCTATTCATACAGTTAAAGGATATCATTTTGGACATAACGCAACAGTGCGAGCACATAATACTGGACATGTAATCAAAAACTTAAAACATGCTGTGTCCTCTTGGGATAAACCAGACGGAACTTTCAAAAGAAATACATATGCTGTGGATAGAAAGGAGTACTTTATAAGTGAGTTTGCTATAGAACTTGATCGACCAGACCATGAATCTTATTCCCCAGGTGACACGTTATCTGGACGTATAATTCTAGAAGCTCTTTCTAACATAGAAATACGTTTTGTTGAACTGTTGATTATTGGACTGGCTAGTGTTCACTTTGCAAAGCATGATTCACAAGGGGAGAAAACTTCCCAAGAAATCATAGTCAGTAAACGTTCATATGTAATGGGGACACCAGATGGTAGGTGGAATTCTGTAATCACTGCGGGGAAATATGTCTCACGTTTCAAATTCAAACTTCCAGAAAACTTACCTTCTACAATCAAATATGAAAACAAAGAAAATGGATTTAGTTTTGAAATTGGATATCTTGTGAAAGCGAGGATCTGTGATGAGATGGGTTCTTCGTCACTACGAAGTACACACTCCACAAATGACTTTGTGAAAGTTCTTCTCACACGACGATTTCCTTTCATGGTGAGAAGTTCATTTGATATAAACATGATACCAAAGGCCTTGCAACCTGTTAACCATTCAGAACTTATTAATGTTAACTGCATCCCTGTCTTTATGGATTCTGCGGCAGTCACACTAGCACTAGATCGTTCTGTATTTATAGCAGGAGATGAAATCCGCATCAAACTCATAACATCAAGTAGTACATCTCATAAAATAAAATCTCTGACCTGTGACCTTCAATTACGTGTAATGTCATCTGTGAAACCACGGCAGACATTCACAGTTGTGCAAATTTATGATGATAAACCACAGGGCATTCTGTTCAAGGAAAAATCGCAAAATCTGGTACTATTTGAGTTTATTGTTCCAACTCAAACAAATTTCATCCCATCGTTCTTGTCTGGTGTAAAAATGGTCAAACTATCATACGTGATTATGATGACCATTAAGTTCAAAACCTGCTCTGGAAAGTTGTTCCTGGAATGTCCCATTGGAATAGGACCATGTACGGATCCGAAGAACTTAAACAAGTTAAATGTTGTTCCAGTTTTCAACAGACCAATGAGGTTTCCACATTTTTCCAGAGATAATCAAGTGATGATGGCTCCCAAAACTCAAAATGGGACAGCACACACTGTTGGTAATGGGAAGCAGGTGAAATCTGTCTTCAAATCCAAAAGCAGTCAGCTTCTATGCTGTTGTACAGATGACAGTGATCTATAGAGTGGCACCTAGTGTATCAATTATATAATAACCTCATAGTTTATGTATAAGACAATGTTCAGCTTTATAGCACAAATCCCAAATATATAGAAACCAAGAGAAATTTTTTCAATACGAATGTGTGGTCTGAATATTCAGAGCTAACTTTCCTATTAGCTATTTTCACCATTTTCTAAAACAAATTTAATTTGACAACACAAGTTTTAATTTGGCTACAATATTTCTTGCCAGTGTAATGCTATTTTGATAAAATTTCGTATAGAAATTTGAGAATCATACTTATTTGGCTAAAAGAAATTATTTTCAGCCAGTTCAGCCCTGATATAAGTTCCAACTTGTTTTCTACAAATAGTGAATACTTATTTGATCAATTATTATGAATTATTATAATTATGCTTCTAGTATGCATATATACAGTCAGATCGTTGTGTACCAGTAATGTTTTTGTCACTATATATAACAATATTAATATATATGTTTGCTTTGCTGGAATCCTGTAACTACTTTATCATAGTCTTGACTTGTCTTTAAAACAATTAGTTGCTAAAAACTTCACACCCTGGACAACCAGCTACATTTATATATATCATGGTCTGGTGTTCAATTTCTTTATTTTACCATAATTGTGATGAAATAAAACAGCATACTAATTAAGACAAAGAATGGTGTTTTCTGAATCAATACCAAATGGCATAAAATTTAACCTACAATTAAGTTCTAAGATTGAAATGCCCAAAATTTATTATTAATGTCATATTCTCCAGTCCATATTCTACTCTTGCTACAATTTGAAGAACAGATTTTAGGTGCCTCAGGTATGCTAAATATAAATTTTGTAAGCTTCAAATATGCATAGTTCCGTCTGACCTTATATGACTGTTTGCATGAACTAGTTTCCTCAAGTAGTATAATACAATACATTATTCAACATACTGAATTAACCTGCAATATACATATTGATTCGGTCTAGCATAATAATTTAAGCCTTTTTTAAAACAGGAAAGCAAATATTTTACAAGGTTTGGCAAACATAACCTGCCAAAAAACTGACACTAAGGTATTTTTGTATTTTTGTAATCCTAATACATGTATCAATAATGTAACAGCTCAGGTGGTACATGATTTTGATGAATACTGTATTTAAACTAAATTTTCAGTTTTGAATTGATGTAATTTTACTGTTTGAAGTACTTTGACAGAGTTTTATAATTTCTTACAGAAGTTGTAATTTATGTGTAATTTATATTATCTTTATTAACTCTTAGCCTGCTTGTGACAACAGAATATATCCAGTGCAGACCAAGATCAGAGAGCACACCCCTAACTTCTGATCATGCTATATTACAAAATTGTCCCTTTAGCAGATAATGGTTTTGTCCAGATTGAAATGATGGGCAAGTCTATTTAAGATATTTAGCCTGGTAATGGTTAATATTTTCTTGAATATTTTCTCAACCATGTCTTACAGACACACAATCTATGAATATTACAGGTGTATATCTATGTAAATTTATACTGCATAGATCTACAAACATTACTTTTAAATGCTTTTAAATATAATAAAAAAATCTTAATTATGCTTATAACAAGAGCTGTCAGTAGGACAGCACGCTCGACTATTCTAAGTGCTTGATAGTAAAAGAGCCTTGATAATGTTAAATTTTTTAAGTTCACAAAAGGGCTAATTTTTTTATAAATTCATGCAATAGGCCTTAGAGAGAGTCTAATTATACAGTATTGGCTTGACTATTCGGAAGGTAATGTCACAAGGGTGTTTTATTGAGTATAATAATACTAATTACCTATGAATACATAAATTTTACAGAAAAGGTACAAAGGCTTGTTATTAAGATGTTTTATCAAGTAAATCACTGCTTTATTATTATAAATGCATTAAATTGTCCCAAAAAAGGCACAAACCCTTCAGTAGTTATTGAGATAACAGCTTACAAGCAAAACTTTACCATGAATTTCTAAGTTGAAAAAGGGGAGAAAAATCAGCCTAAATGCAAGATAGCATAATGGATCTTTGTCAGTGACCTACAATTATGACCCTAAATGCATATGTGAAATTTTAAATAAATATCTTTAATAGTTATTGAGATATGTAAAACTTGCATGTAAACATTAACCAAGAGACTAAGTAGAAAAGGGGATATGATCGGACTTAATGCAAGATAGAGTTATGGAACTTGGTCAGTGACATACAATTATGACCCTCCAATTATGACCCTAAGTGCATGTGTAAAGTTTCAAGTAAATATTTTTGAAGACCTGTAACCTTTAACCAAAATTTCTAAGTTTCAAAGGGGCAAATAATTCTGCAAATATTGCAGGCAGAGTTATGCAATTTTGCAAACTGATGTACATTGTTACTATAAAAAAGTATTTTTAAATTTCAATTGAATATCTCAAGCAATAATTGAGATATTTGACTTTACAAAAAAAACTTTGAACCAAAATTTCTAAGTTCCAAAGGGGCATTATTCTTTCAATATTGTAGGCAGAGTTATCCAACTTGTCAATCTGATGTACTTTGTTACTATAAATAAGTATTGTAAGTTTAATTGAATATCTCAAGCAATAATTGAGATATTTGACTTTACAAAAAACTTTAACCAAAATTTCTAAGTTAAAAAGGGGCATAATTCTGTCAATATTGTAGGCAGAGTTATCCAACTTGTCAATCTGATGTACATTGTTACTATAAATAAGTATGGTAAGTTTCAATTGAATATCTCAAGCAATAATTGAGATATTTGACTTTATAAAAAACTTTAACCAAAATTTCTAAGTTAAAAAGGGGCATAATTCTGCACATATTGCAGGCAGAGTTATCCAACTTGTCAATCTGATGTATCTTGTTACTATAAATAAGTATTGTAAGTTTCAATTGAATATCTCAAGCAATAATTGAGATATTTGACTTTATAAAAAACTTTAACCAAAATTTCTAAGTTAAAAAGGGGCATAATTCTGTCAATATTGTAGGCAGAGTTATCCAACTTGTCAATCTAATGTACCTTGTTACTATAAATAAGTATGGTAAGTTTCAATTGAATATCTCAAGTAATAATTGAGATATTTGACTTTACAAAAAACTTTAACCAACGCAGACGCCGACGCGGACGCTGACGCCGACACGACTACAATAGCTCTCATATTCTTCGAATAGTCGAGCTAAAAATTGTTTTTGTACTTCCTATCATATCTATATATAACTTGAATAACTTCATATATATAACTAATTTTTGGTCATTTTAAGTTAACAGTTAATTGTTCATAACTACAGTCAGACGCCTCTCAGGACTTTTTTCTGCATAACATGCTTGTTACCATAATTATTTTTATATCCTTTTTATAAAACAATATGAGTTCAAATACCTTCTTCCAGTTTTTAATTACTATTATAATTATATTACATCAGCGTAATATAAGAACTAATTTTCTTTTCTTTATTAAACAAAATCTGCCAAAAAAATCCATATTTTAGCCTAAGACACATTGTATCTAAAGGTAGGCAATTTGGTAATTAAACTTTTTAAAGATGTTCTCAGTTACCTCCCTTTTATAACAAGATATAAAAGCAGAAAAGCTCTGAGTTACCTCCCTTACATAAATATTTTAGTAATATTTATTACCTGATACCTTATATAAATGTAATTTGTTATTATTTACTGTTTTCTGAAATTCTAAAAACGTCAACGTTCGCGAACTGTTGACCGGTCAATAGTTTCAACTGTTTCCCTCTCGTGCTCTGACGTCATTGACGTCATAGAGGATTCCCACTTGAAGCGTCCATCGATCTTGATCATGAACCAGACGTGACGTGACATAGTTAAAATATTAAGTTTAATTATTAACATATGTGCAAAACTATTTTCTTGTTCCTTTTTCCTTCTGCAAATACTGTTAAAACAGTAGTTGATCAGGTAATAAAACAGTTATTTCATGCGTGATTTGGGAACAGTCAAACAGTTGTCCCTCGGTGTCGGGGATAGTGTTTTGAACTGTTGCCCTCGGCCTACGGCCTTGGGCAACAGTTCAAAAGTCTACCCCCTCCACCTCGGGCCAACAGTTTGACTGTTCCCAAATCACTTATGAAATAACTGTATACTACAAGCAGCTTTCTTTTAGTTTTTAAGTGTACAATATTTCAGTTGACTGTGTGATACCACTCATTAGCTTATATGGCATAAAAAAATGTTTGCTGCTGGTTTTCCAAACTAATCTGCACAAAATACTTGAAGGGTGTGATGCAGAATCTATAGAAAGATAACCTTCATATTTTAGTGGCTGTATAAATATCTTGTCTATTTCAATGATATACAGCCATGCTGATTATATTCTGTTAGCTGCTTTAAAAATCTAAAATTATTCTTAAATTAAATAATACATGTCATAATTCCCTCCCATTGACAGATCCAAAGTCAACATAAGACAAATCTATTAAACCAAGTCTGCATAGTAACGTTTAAATTTTGCTACCAACAGTACATTATTGCTTTACTAAAAGACATTTAATAAGTACATTATAAACACCTATTTCTAAAATATATAGCAAAAAAACAGCAATGGAAAACAGAACAATTAAATCATTTAGAATGGAGACTAGTAACAAACATTTTTTAGCCTAACATATATTGTGATATTATATACGGTATTTATATTATTTATAAATATAGATATTCAGTAGTAAATGAAACAAGTCATATTATAGTAGATTGTATAGATGTGATGGTAGGGTAAAGTTAAATAAACATGTTTTTCTTATAGCATAGTATGTGTTTTCTTTTTTCTTTTTACATTATGACATCCAATGATAACAGAAATTTATTTAAAAATATATATATATATTTTCTCCACCAAGTATGATATTAATGCACACGGTAAACTAGAACATGTCAACTTGATACAGTAGTTTCGTCTGGATTACCTGCCCCTGACATTACTTTTACAGGACTTATCAAAGTTCAAATGTATATTAGGCAACGGAATAGACTAGCGTAACATTCATGGCAAGGATGAACAAGGCTTAATTGACACATACTGAGTGACATGAACTTGATGGCACATTTTTCATTGCTGACAGTCACTGCCAGTAACAATAGTACATTATACATATATCAATTCTCTACTTGTCCGCAATGATTTGACAAAAGCAATTAAAATATAGATAAATGCAAGTTAAAATCTTTCAGAGAAAATATTGACAGCTTTGTATACCTTACAATATAATATAATTAGGCTATTGTGACTGTTACAAATCTTTATTTACCTAACTTGCCCTGCACTAGGAATTAAAGTCACAGATGGGTAGCACCTTACAACAGGACATATAGGAGACCTAGTAAAGCTTGAACCTTTGACCTTCCTATATCTTTCCAGGCATTATACAGCAGGATTATATCAATGTTGAGGTCAGTGTTGTAAACTGAAGGCATATCATCACGATATTAGACCTTGTTAACCAGATTTAATATGATAATAAAATCATTGTGACAGGACCTTCCCATACCACACAATACATTCTACCCTGAAGCAATGTGAAATCAAACTGAGAAAATCTGATTCAGATCTAAATTAACTGTGACAGGTCGTCATTAAAATATCTTACACTTCCCATATCTGACCAAATGAATTATAATTCTTTCTTAATCATGACACACATATTTGTATATAAAAAGTTTTGTGTAGTATTTATAAAGAACAGAAAAATAATGAACATTATAATTATGGGAATGCTATAAACATTCAACACTGTAAGACAAATCAAAGATTAACTTCAAAACTGCAGTAACTTATATGAAATTAAGAAGGACTTACAACAGTTTTGCAGCCAACCCAAATGTTTACAAACAAATTATGGAATTATCAATTAAGGCAATTAATATAACAAACTGAATAATTCAATTAAGTAAAGTATTGAAAATTTTATAAGTAAATAAATCATAGTTTTTTACAAATTTCAGAAGCAGTATTATTATGTCAGCATCAAAATATACATTGCAGCATGCACAATTTAGTCAATCATCGTCCATATATAATACAGTTCTCTATCTATTTACATGCCTTAAAGCATTCATGATAAAACAACTCTTAATGAAAACTGTCGAGCTTTAAGTTGCAAGAATTTGTTTCGCAGTTGAGTTTAAATATGTTTAAACCTTATAAGAAAAGTATCTGACTAAAGGGGAATAACTCAATAAAACTTTCATGACAATATCATCAGAGTTACCTCAAATATTTACAATTAATATGAATTTTTAATAAATTTTTTTAAAACCCTAACAGATGCTTGGTATATTTTAGTTCCTAGAGTGTAGCGATTTTTCCACTTATCTTTGTGATGTAAAAATGTAGTTTTAGTTTAACTTTCTGACTAGTGACAGAACATTTTCTCTATAGTTAATACTTGCATTTGTAGTTTGTACCATGGGAACTGTTATTTGAAAACTAAGTAAATCACAGTCAAGTTATTTTTAGGAAAAGTGACCTTGAAATTGACCTAAGGTGCCAAAAATCAATCCCAAGTGAGGTCTTCCCGTAAACTTGCTATATACCAAATTTCATTGAAATATCTCACTGAAAACCAATTTTCTATTTTTTGTAACAAAGACCTTAACATTGACCCTAGGGGCCCCAAAAAGCAATCTCAGGGGAGGTCTTCACATAAGCTTGCTATACACAAAGTCTGATTAAGACATGTCAATCTGAACTTAAGTTATTGACTGAAAACCATCTTGTTTGACACTCACCTGCCTTACTCCCATCTACATGTCATAACCAGGATTTTCAAAATTGAAAACATGGTTAAGAATTGGCCCATATACAGTGTTAATAATCAAAATGACTTATTATACTACTAGTATTATACCAAAAGCATGCTGTATACATAATTGATGTTAACTACAGAACACTAATCAGATAATATTTTTAGCAACAGAAAAAAAGAAATATATATATCATAATGTTAAAACAAGAGAACCACAACAATCCTAGATCACTTACCTAAAAACAAGTTAACCCCTAAACTGCTGGCAGGCTGAGTGGCAGTAACTGATTACACCCATCAGACAAGTGCAGATCAAGATCCCCTAGTGCAATTTTACCACCTGATCATGGTCTGCACTGTCTGATATTTAGTCAATAGTTTTGTTTTAATTTCCCTAAAATAATGAACGATTCTGCCCAGACTCTTTTCCTCAAGGTTTTTTTAATAGAGATAAGAGGTATGTTAAAGTTTCAATACAGAAATCTTAATAAATGAGCCTAACGCCATGTCAATTTGAATATTCTTTGTAGATAATCATAAGGTAATGCTACATACTGCATATCAAAACTACCAATGTTCAAGATTTGTTAGACAATTTAAGTGTTTCAAAGGCAATAAGATAAATACAATTATGATTTGAATATCTAGAGAAGTGGTTGAGCATCAGACACAAAGTTCAGAGGTCATGGATTCAACTATATATTGACACTATAGGTATTTAGATTAATCGTTAACTGTTATCGTTCACAAGTCTATCCTAGCTTATCATCTGCTAGTTTGGAAACTTTCAATGGGTGTATTGATGAATATTTGTTTACTCAGAACACTTTAAAAAGAGTTGTTGACCTATAAACTATTTCATTAAGAATTTGACTAATCATCTATGTGACTTTGTCAGTTAATGCACTATGTCATAGTATAAAATTATTCATTTATTCTGGGAGAGGACTGTAAGTGATCGGATATATCATGACTAAAAAGACCAGGAAATAAAAAAAAACAAATGAAATTAATTTCCCACACCATTATGTTATTTTAACAAATGACTAAATCGTAAATTAGTGTCATAAGTAATAAAACAATTAGTGCGTGATGTGATCTCAACTTGTAGTCATACGCGTATGAAAAAGAGTGAACACGTTCGTGAATGAATCATAAGAAATGATAATAATTTGTATCCGAATTCGAATATCCGAAAACATAAAAATTGTAATTTCCTAAAGGTAAATACCAAACTAAACTTGTTAGTAGTACATATAAATCGTAAGATTGATAAATGGAAAATGGCTAAATGAATGAATTACTTTTTATCCTTCTTTTCCATTGCCAATCGTCAATATTTTCCAATTATCTATCAATCATTTTTCTGAATCAATGGACGCTTGTCTTAAATTATTTAACGAAAGTATTCGTATATGACGGAAAGAATTATGAATTTTCGCTATATTGGGTGGCATCTTTAGCTATATGTATGTGAGAAGTTTTTAACATTTTCCTGTCAAATTAATAACGTTAAATTGTTAAAATTAGGATTTTACAACACATTATAGGTCATATGGAGTTTTTATAGCTTTACTGACGGAAGAAGGCCTCAGGTGCCCCTCTGTGCATTATATATTATTTAAGGGGCTGCATATACTGGATACGTAGTATTTTGGTCAGGAAATTTCATGCTGTAACCACAACAGTATGTTACTTTGTCACTTTTTAGTCACTCATCTTTATAAATCATACAACAGTATTTCTTGTCTTATTTGTGTTTTTATCAGACTAATAATGGTTTGTCCTCTAGCTTTGTCTATACACTAGCTTTCATTTGTTGATACTGCTCGTTTGTGTGTGAAACTTGCTGTTAACAACACTGGTACCAATTTTGACCCAGTTTGAAATAAAAACTCGAAAACTTGAACCTTCTAAACGATTGTTGCTCAATATCATGTAGATGTAGCAGCAAATTCACCAATAACTATTAACCAGATATTATTATTTACAGTACAGAAATATTTATAAAATAACGGAGAATATTTTTTTTTATATCTAGATACATGTAGCATAATTAGTTTCTTACAGCACTGCCATGTTTAAATAGGCGACTTACTAAACGGTAGTATCAACCACATATTTAAATAATCTAAACCAGACTCGACAGAAGATGTAAGTATGTGCAATATGATACATGTACATGTAATAAAATGCCGCTGTTACTACACCAGAGTGAATAGAGAATCCTCTTGATAAGGAACACTTGTCTATACAAGACATGTTATATTTATCCTGTGCGAGGCCTTAGTCGCAGGGTTGACTGTAAAGTTTTAATTGAACCTTAATTGATTATATCAATTGTACACTACTAAAATCAATATAACTTTTTTAATCTGATTAAATATTGAATAAATTACATATTAATTGGAAATGTTCATGTAATGAAAGGGTAAATCTTAATTAAGTGGAAATGTCTTCAGAAAGACGCTCCGTTGTAGTAAAAAAACGAAGAACATACTATATCTGAAATATAGTAAAAATCGTGAAATTGTTTTGTTGCACTTTAACTTATTTCTCTTAAAACATAAGATAGTTTAATGCCTGACCATACAGTTGTTATCATAAGTTTTATTATGGTTAATATTTTTTCCCCAATCTGATTAAAATCAGCTCTAAATAACGCTCCGCTTTTACATAAAGTCAGATTGATTTTTTCCCTATCTTACAAGAGACAGATGTCCATTAGATGTCCATATACGACTGAAAGTTATTGTAATACAAACGTATATTCCGTTTCGTGATGAACATAATATATGAAAATATGTTAATGTATCCTAAGTTCAGATTAGTTATTTTGTTTCCATATGAGTGGTTATGAGTTTATCATTGATACTATTAAAACAGATGACTCATTTTTTCTTTACACAATAAATTCAATCATGGCTTTTATTTAAATAATAACAACCATAAATCAATATTGATTTGGCGTTTAACTTGGAAAAATGACCATTTTCCTGCAAGTTGAAAGTAGAGCAGTATTTTGAGTTTAAAATAAAGAACACTGTAAATAATGAAATTTTTATTCTCCAACAAATCAGATAGATAAACGATCTAAATAATTCATTATTCTACGTGACAAATTTACACTGTTCAAGAGAGATAACGGTGCACAGGAATTTAGCAGCACATTTAGCGGTTATTTCCCTTTATCTAGGCAGAACATAACGGAAAGGACAAAGTCAAAATCACGTACAAAAGAACAAAGTTAGTGACCTCGTAGTGATAATTTTGTTACTAACCAGCCAACTTAAAATAAAAACTGTGCATCAGCTTCTTCATATGTACCGACATCTAAATTAACCACCAATTCATTTGTAACATCTCCATCAATCCGAGTACAGTAGGCCATAGCGTACTCTAGTTATTGACCAGAAAAGCTACTTTTTATGTCACAACCACTGTAACATCACCCTTGATATCAACACGGTTTTCGGCAAGTCAGGATAAATCTCACCACTAAATCTTGACGCAGTTGTTCAAAATGTTTTCAGCAATTGGTCGGACAATTTCTTATCACAGTGTACTTGACTTTTGTCTGATGTCAAAAATGTGTGTTCATCAACAGGCCAAGGCCAGTCTCCCTACCAAATCTGAGAAATAAATACCAAAGTATTCTCTACATTTGTATTAATTATATGAAACGATTTCTTTTCGAAGGAAGGCCGATTCGACGAACGACTGACCTACGTTTATAAATAATGTATGCACATATCCTTTTCCTCAACATGTGGCCGATTAAGTCTAAAAATTCGAATTTCACTTAGCAGAATTATTGCGTTCAGCTTGAATGTACGCTTAAAACAAAAGCATTCTGAGTAACAGTTAGGTCAAATCTTTTTGATATGACAAACACTATTGAGGTTCAAATTTGAACAATTTTTATTTTTATGGCTTCGCTCCTAACTCCGCGAGGACCAAAATTGATAAATGCAGCTATTAACGCGTACATTGTATTTTATATAATTGTTGCATTCTATTTGTCTTTTCCTACATCCATCATGATCATTAATTTGCAATCAAGCAATTATAATAGTATTACAAAGTTCTGATATTTTCATGCAATAATGTACAAAATGAGAGGATTTTTTATTTTTCGCCTACCGGGACCACTTTTCACCTATTTTTAATTTTTGCGACATAAACCTGTAGCATTTAAATATAACACACAAAATAATGGATAATGTATAATTACAATCAGAAATTTGTTATTTTGACTCAGAAAACAGAAAAAGAGAATAAATAAGTAAAATAAATAACGGAAATGTTTCCCACTTTCTGTACTCGAGTGTTTTCCTGCACGTGTTACATACATTACCGACAAATGTCGAATATCCCTTGTCTTCGGAAAATGTTATCTTGACCCATTTTGGCGTAAATGATATGACAATTATAGTTGTATAACCTTAACATATTGTATAACATTAACATATTGTTCACACGTCATATTTCTCTCTCAGAATTGATTATGTATTCTGTATGACATTGTTAAAAATGGCCAGTCGTACAATCAAGAATATATATGGACGTGTACCCATATCGAACGAGCCGCAATGAGAGTCTTAAATGATTTCTAAAGTTGTGCATATTCCCATATTGTACATGATAAATGTATTTTATATCAAATTCATATTAAAGAAATGCTTAGTATTAATAAGGTTTGAAGGTGCAACACTCTTTGTAGAATTCATTCGTTCACAGCTTTTATCATTGGCGTTACATGGAAAATGCCAAACGCACTACAACGTCCAATATGGAAAAAAGCTGACTTGATTTGTTTGTTCATTAGGGATAATGAAAATCAAGATATCTCTATCATCTATGTTTATATTGTATGGTGTCAAATTTGTGCTAGAGGAATGTATGATGTTAAGATTATATTTGCCCCTCATGAACAGACTCGATCAAAAAAGGGTCTATAATTTTCCCATGTCTTTTCAATGCTCCCAGAAATCTGCCATTTTTTTAAAAACTTTCTCTATATGTATGTACAATGTATTTTTAAACATTCGGGTTGAATTTTAAATTGCGCCTCGCAGATTTAAGCTGTACTGAGACATTAAAGACAGTAAAACGTCAGTAGCATCTATAATTTATATTAACTTATACCAAATAACTTATTTTAAAAGTATAATCTACATGTATGTTTCAATCAATCAATATTAGGAAAGATGAAAGAGTGTTTTAATCAGGTCTTTATAGCGAGTATTTTAAAGGGTAAAAGCCGTTTGAGAGGAGGGTGTTTGGGAGGGGGCAATGAAAGAAGCTGCGGTATGATTACATTGTACAACACAGGAGCGATGTCGTTTGTTTATTTATTTATCTATTAACCCTCTTATTTGTTGAAACAAAAGTGTCGTTTTATCTTTTATTAAACTTTAAATTTAAACATCAATGTTTTGATGATTTACTTTGTAAAATATAGCAATATTCCAAACAAGTAAAACATCTCTCCGATTAATATAACAAATGGACAAGAGCTTTTACTATAAATGTCAATTTATACTCAAAAGCCAATCCATTGAACTGAAATCGTTTCATTGTATTAAGAGTAACAGAAACATCATAACTGCAGAAAAAGTAATTAGTTCGGTTTTCATCATAAAATATTCACATGCCTGTACTCGGATCTATCAATATCGCCGACATTATACGCATTTAATATGGCATACCATATGCCGAAAGGCAGGATGATTGAATGAGGATATGTCGTATGGATGGCGCATGAATATTTTATGATCTGTTCTTGCTCACTGCGCATGCTTCGGGGACGGAGTCACGTGTCGCAGAAAATAGTGCCAAATTACCGTGAGATAACTTTTGTTTGTGACTGAGCAATTCTATTAATGTTTCTTATCAGTTTATCTGTTTTAACTAATCACTTTTCAATTAAGCTTAATCGATCTGTTTACCCTTAATACGCCTGATATAAACTACACTTCGCAAGAAAACTTCTCATGTTTTGTCAACCGTAAAGTTTATAAAATATGCAGTTACTACAAAAAAAAAACATCTACAAGTTAATACTAAATATTTTCAATTTTCAAAAAGATCCTTTCTGAATCCTGACCTTTAAAAGTATAAGACTTAGACTTATCTGTCTAGGTATACCGGAAGTTACCGTGCGGCCATTTTGAGTCACGAGAAGACGCTTACTCCGGGTTGAAGATGAACATGAATTTGTTCGGAAATTTATTTAACAATAAAACGTCACCAAAAGTTCCAATATTGGCTGGATGTTAAGTTAATATTAAGATAAAGACGCGTGTCTATGCACGGCAATCTGTATTTTGTTTTACCATACACCATAAAGCCAAGTAAGAATGTTGCAGCATAATCATGCACAAAACATTAGAAACGTTTTATAATATACCGCTTATTTACTGAAATTATATTCAACCAAATTTAATACTGCTGGCGTGCGAGGGATGTTGCACAGTGAACAGACTCAATCAAACTGAGTTTGCAATTTTCATTCACATCATATGGCTATTTTCACTGCTTCCGAGGGACCATCCATTTTCCTGATTTTAAAAAGACATCCAGTATGGTTAATTTGATACTTTGATACCGGACTCATCAGTGTATACATGTTACATAATAACATGCGTTTTCGGCATTTTTTCTAATTAATAAGAACAATATTCTGGTTATATTTGCTCTTTGCAAACTGAAAACACATAACAAATTAGTCAGATTTGGATATCGCTCCATGTTTACGTATTCGGTAATAACACATAAGTCTCTATATGACAATGAACAGGAATATCGATTGTCGAAAATACTGGGTACTATAACTTTATCTTTTTTTCTCTTTTTGGCAAATGTGAAACATCATTTAAACTTTGTTGACAAGTGCAACTGTTACAAGGGCAAGGGGATGTCTAGTCCCTGTGCGTTCGCGCCATCTGAACAACTTTTGATTGTTTCATTTTTTCATTTGGTACATTTTTTGTTGTTGTAAGTTAATCATGGACTTTGCAAAGGTGGGTAAATCTATTCCACAAATAGAGAAAAGGTAAAGAAACAATGAAAAAGAAATATTTTTTTATCAATAATCTCATTTTATTTTCATCAAGAACAAATTTATAAAATAATATAAACAGATAAGATATATGGTCAATTAACGTTTGCAATTTTTAAATATTTAACATGTAGTTTGAATGTAGTAAGGTGAAAAGGGGAGTTAATTGTTTACATGCTTACTTTTATTTAAACAAGCACAACTAAAGCAATATTTCTAAGTACAACTGAATAAATCTACGCTCGAATAAAACAGATAAAATACATAGAGACCCGTTAAATGTTTCTTCTGAATAAACTGTAGTCCAGTATTATGATTTAAAAGACATTAAAAGACAAATCAAAAAGTTAGAAGCAATTATGATTTACGACTTTAAAGTATAAATGTTTTCTCAAACAGAATAATCGCTGCCCTTTATTTACCAGTTTCTGTCACTTAAACAATTCTACTTTAAAGAACATACTAAGGCGAAATGTGTTTTTTTTTCTTTGAGAAACCGGATACTATGTCATAACGAAAAATATAATTGCACGCATTAAAACATAGTTAAACTTTTTACAAATGGAAATTTGAAATTTTCTTTAGAGATAATAATGTTATATTTTGAATAGCACAAATATCCTGTTTACTATCTCAGCAAATATAACCCATTACACCCAATATACCCCCATTACATCCCATATACCCCATTACAGCCCATATACCCATTACAGCCCATATACCCATTACAGCCTATTACCCCATTACACCCAATATACCCCATTACATCCCATACACCCCATTACAGCTCATATACCCATTACAGCCCATATACCCATTACAGCCTATTACCCCATTACACCCAATATACCCCATTACAGCCCATATACCCCATTACAGCTCATATACCCATTACATCCCATATACCCCATTACAGCCTATTTACCCCATTACAACCAATATACCCCATTACAGCTCATATACCCATTACATCCCATATACCCCATTACAGCCTATTTACCCCATTACAACCAATATACCCCATTTCAGCTCATATACCCCATTACAGCTCATATACCCATTACATCCCATATACCCCATTACAGCCTATTTACCCCATTACAACCAATATACCCCATTACAGCTCATATACCCATTACATCCCATATACCCCATTACAGCCTATTTACCCCATTACATCCTATTTACCCCATTACAACCAATATACCCCTTTACAGGCCATATACCCTATTACAGCCCTTATACCCCCATTACAGCCCATATACCCCATTACATCCTATTTACCCAATTACAGCCAATATACCCCATTACAGACCATATACCCTATTACAGCCCTTATACCCCCATTACAGCCCATATACCCCTTACAGGCCATATTCCCCATTACATCCAATATACCCCCGGTATTGTATCATACCATTTGCATTAATAAAAATTTATTATTATTATTTATATAAAGTGGTTGAAACAGATTGAGAAAGCCTAAAGAGGTCTACATCAGGACATTGTAAAGCTAGTATTTCTAAAAGGCCCTGTCTCCGAGTGTGATCTTAAAACTATAGCGTAACATATGGTCATATACTGTACAACATTTAAACATCGAGCCAATAATAATAGTCGGAAATTTATTGATAATTTACACAATATTGTTAAATATAAGAGAAAAATACTACATTTATCTATATAATAATATCAACAATAAATTAAAGTTTTATATAAAAGAAAACAAATAAAGATGGGTGTTTTTCGCGTTTTATATATTTGGCACTTTTTTCTGACTAGAAATGAGTATTTAATGAATGAACTAATGTGTAAATTTTCTAAAGTATTTATGCCCTGCAAGACATATATTTAACTTCTAACGCCTTCTATTGACAAGTTCAATAATACGTAATAAAATCTTATTGAGAACAGGGGTGTAGCAGGATAAAAACTGACCAATTTTGAACTGAAATTACACCATCGTATGGGTTATAACATACTTGTTTTATACCGTGTGATAATTAATTAAGGCTATTCTTTCACAGAGAAGAGGCATTCATATTGTTATCATCACTCAAATTATTAATATATACACGTGAACTTCGTACTGGCATGAATCTTGTTTGAGTTTTAAACACTTCATGATTTTATTTTCATAATCAATGAAAATTAAAGTCATCAAATAAAAACACATTCTTAAACATACAATGTCGCTATATTTATAAAATGATATACCCTGTATGAAGTAAATTTAAACCAGAGGTTCCCTAATTTCATATCCATCATTGTAATGTATTAGAAATATTGTAAATAAAATAAAAACAAGTTTCGTTTTTCAAGGTACACTGTCTATTTTAATGACGAGACAATCGTCATTTTTCATTTCCAGTGATAGTTTCACTAATCTACTTTAACAAACATGTATTAATAAATAAAAACAAAATTTGTTGGCAAGCACTATAGCTTTTAACATGAACGATTTCACGTTCATAGTTGTTTAAAAATTAAGTTTATTTTCACACTCATTTTCTTATGTAGTAATCTACAGTACCACATTATCACATCCAACAGTCTGTATCCTAGCAACCCACGTGGTTACATTCAATTTAAAGCTGTTTGAATGCAACGGAATGCTTTTCACATAAGGAAGTGATCCAGCCATGGAATTGAGCTAATAAACCAGCACTGTCACTTGTTACAAAGTGTTTCTAATGCCCTTTTCACATTCCTAACGGATCAAAGAATTCAACAGAAGCTATATCCTAACAATCGACTCCGAAGACATTTCTATTTTGCTGGAGAAACTATGGAGCTGCCATAAGGTTGTGGAGCATTACATGGTTGTAGAGCAAATGGATTCATGGCTGAAAATGGTGAGCCCACTAGACCACTCATTCCTGAAATAAAATACAAAACGTTTGTTAAACGACCTAATGACGTACATAAGTCTGTCTATGATAAAAATGTTTTTATTTTTCAAGTTAAAGTAATTTACAAAGAAAATAAATTAATTCCAGTAATGTTAGATCAGATTTTTAACAGCAACATCTATCGTTTCATGTATGTAAATACTTCTCAGTTATATATTTAGTTATAAAGGTTTGACTGTTGTTTTTTTTTAATTTTTGTATTTATCATATTTCTTATCATGCAATCATCATTTGATGACAATCTTGTATTTATAGTTTATACCATACATGCTTTTTAGACAACTTGAAATAATACATAATGAATTAGGTATGTTCAAAAGGTAATAACTCTAAAAATGATTTATTTGATTATATAACTCTTTAACTGCTACGGTCGAAAGTGGTAAACCTTTGTCGCAAATACAGAGCTAGGCTAGCCTGAAAATCTATGCAGTCTGACCAGGCTCTATCTTTTTGTATTTTGATATTGAAATCCCTTAACTTCATTTGAAACAAAATTCAAGTTATTCAGATTCAATGTTGGACAAGTCCAGCACACATATTCAGCAGACAAAGGGCTAATCAACAACATTAACAAACAGAAACTAAAACTATTAAAATAATACGTATGTATAAACAACAATTTGTGAGGATATATTTTGTTTGAATAATGTCCGATTTATACGGCGTTTGATAAAACAGATTTCTGAACAAAAGCAATGATGCAGATACGTTTAGAAACTAAGTATATAAATATGATAAAAGAATGTAATTATGCATTTCACAGAACGAAATAACATGCCACAAAGAGGTACAATGAACACACAAACTGTCTCTATGAACATACATTGTAAAAAGTATGGGCCCAACCAGCTTGTAATCCCGTCATTCCAAAGCCCCCGGTGGAAGGTCCAAACCCCATGTCACCACCAGTCATTGCTGCACGGACCGGTGCGAAAGCACTTTTCTGTTTTGAATTTGAAGCTAAAATGGAGGTGGGAGAATACGAATATGAAAGAAACTGATGTGCAAGACTGCAGAAAAGAGGGAAGCCGACAGTAAGTGAAAGCTGCTACTTACATAAGAAAGACGGAGGTGAGAAGAAAACATAATTTATATTATCTAATTACAAACTCTGCAACTGTCTTCGCTTTTTCATTTTAGACATCAATTTAAACATGTATTAAGTAAACTTGTCACATGTCCTGATTAGTTAAGGAACAAAGTAAAATACTCTGCATCATTGCTTTTTATCTACGTGTTAGTAGCATTAGTTATATAACACTATATATCTAGTTCCATTTTTATTTTTCTTCACAATACTTTCACGAGTATTGTTGGTGGCATCGTGGATAGTAAGTACTTAAACACGTACCCATGTTGCCTAAACCCCCGGCACTACTGTGGTAGCCATTCATGGTGGAGCTGTAAGCACTTCCGTTACTGTGAGGAGTTGAGCCGGTTGAACCATACCCTCTTGGCGAGACACTCGAACTTTGACCTCTGTTATACCCTGTCAGCATATGATACATTTGTAAATTTTCTTTAAACACACATACTAGATTCCCCTCAAACCGATCATTATCTACATCAAAACATTTATTGTTGAAAATTGTATTTACATAGTTATAATAAGTGTTTATTTCAAATCAAGCTCGATCTTCGCCGTTTAAGAGTAAAATCTTAAGCTAATCAAACGAATGACTTGGGGGACAAAATGAATCTACTTTGATCCAAAACAGTCTACATAACGCAACAAATTGCAATGAGCACGATTAGAGTACGGTACAATGACAGTGAATTACGTAATATGCCAAGTATTCTTTGATGTTTTCAGTCAGTAACTTATGTATTGATCTTTGGAAAACAATTATTTTTTCAATCAATTATTGAATCATGATATTGTCAATGCATCAATTATGACATAGAATAAATGTTATAATGGTGAAATAATTCTTAATGCTTCAACGGATATATTTAATTCACATTAATATTTAGAGAGTTACTTGAACTGTTCTATTTTTTTAAAGTCAATTACAAACAAACGTCATAAATTCGATTAGAGTCAAGATAAAGAATTATTTCAGGTCATTGTCCTTCGTCTGTTGTCTTTGTATTTCTTTTTTCTCTATTTTTTGTCGGCTTATCATTTGTTTAGTTGCTTGTATGTATCCAGTATATTCATTTGCTAAGTTTTTTCAAAGTTTTTTTTTGTTTTTCTTATCTTTCATGATTGATATGCTTAAATTACAATTCGTGTAAATAATTAAACATGTTATGCCTTATCAAAAACCTGTAACACCAAATAATATGAAGAACGTAGCCTTCACGAAATCCTAAATCAACGGCACCAAAAGTTGTGCTTTTCTTTTTTATATAGTTTTTTTTTCTATTATATATATATCATAAAACATATTTTCCATTGTCGTATCATATGTTCTATATGTTGTTATCCTGTAATATAGTTTACATGTATGCTTTAAAAGTTTTTCAGAGCTCCTTGTTAAAAAAGATATTTCTTGACTTGACTTGGTCCATTGCACTATGCTGATAAATCTTCAACATGTTATTATTAATCATGCTATCAATTTCTCCAACATGACAGTACATATACCAATGTATCATATATAGTTTTTCCTTCATCTTTGCATATTTCTTCATGGCTTAACATTCACATAGCAAATTTATAAAGATACATACCGTCTTCCCATTGGCCATTTTCTTGTACACTGACAGCTAACTGACCAGAATATGTGTTAAATCCGGACATTGTAGGAGTATTGTTCATTGGAGGTGATCTAGGGGCCGGTAGGGATAACTGATTTGGATTTCTCATGCTGTACAGGGCTTCGGCAAGGTCGGCAGCTCTCTTCAATATTATTTCCTTGAGATAAAAAATATTCCTTTCTTTCATTTAGAGTTTAGAATTTGTCTTAAATGTAATACAGGGCAAAGAGAGTCGTTTTATAACCATCTGCAAATTGTCATTACTATCAGAGGCTTATATTAAATATAGCTTTGTGGTACTTTACTTGAATGAATTTCAAGTTAGATATATGATGTCAATATTAATATCTTAAAATGAAAATACCATTGTTCTGTTTGGTCTCAAATTAAAAGAATTTTTGAAAAATGTTTTCAGTGCATCAATAATTCTAAAAGCACTTATATGTATATTTAATCACGAAGATGATATATTGTAAATGGATGTATAAAACAGAGCGTTTAAATGTGAATGCATTTATAGAATACCTTTGGTAACCTTTCAGGGTCTCCTGGGTGACGTGGAATAAGTTTCATTAATCTTTGAAAACCATAATCTATTGTTGGTTCTGTTAGAGCTAAAATAATAAAACATGAATCATGCATATTTGATTGTAATATATTTACAAGGCTGGTATAAAACAAAGAAAATGATGAAAAGTATGAAAATATATCTTATATGCACAAAATGTTCCTTTTCACTCTTAACGTTTTAATTGGATACCTTTTGCACCCTAAAAATGTATATATAACTGGGGTCATATGTAAGACATATGGCATACAGGGCATTTTGTTCATTATGAACTTACATTATTAATTATTCACTATATAATGAACATATCAAATATAAATAGTACATGTAACTTGTTTATTGATTACAAACCTTCCAGCAGAAGTTAGCTATTGGTCTATTTGTAATTGTTAAATTGTACTTAAGCCGGTGTTAGGGGGCGAAGGAAAGCTTGCATTATTCACTAAAAACATGAACAAGTTCATTAAACCGTCGGACCTGTATTATTTTCATTGTTTTCCTTCGTGTTGGGCGTCTTATTTTGATAGATTTCTTTCCAATATTTTTAGTTAAACATGAAAGAACTGATACTTACATGTATATACAAATCTTCCAGGTGCACCTTTACAAAACTGTTTTGATTTATATGAGAGGGTGACTTCAACAACCCCCGGTATATGTCGAGGCGGAGTCTGTACCTTTATCGCATGAGACGTCAGTAACTGAAATAAATAAATAAAAAAAATAAATAAAAGTAATATAAAATCCTTCGATAGATGCTATTCAAGGGAGGTTATGCACGTTGTATCATTTACTTAGTGAACTTTACTTGTACTTGTATGCCAATACAATATTAATATATAAGTGGAGGAGTTCCGGAATCGTCGAACTTTTCTGTCAACAAAAAGGAAAATCGTTCTCCACTTGTTAATCAACTAATTAACGCGTATGAATTTTTATATGAACGCACGTGACGATTCTCAGTGTGATTATAAATCATGTATTCCGGAGACCCCTTCAGCCGTCATTGTCACCATACATTCGGTGAAACAGTCAGGAAACCATCCTATTCACTAGAAAACGTAAACTTCTCTAGATTAACTCTAAAAAATAACAGATGCAATTCCATTACGTTCCTTAGTTGGCTTTTCAATAGACTATCCGATCGCTTTCAAAACCATTAACGTAAAATTAATTACTCCGGTATTCAAATAACGGAGCACGAATACCAAGGAATCATTAATGATTAATAGATGAAATGTAGCTAGCTTTGTGAGGACACGATTTCCTGCTTATTCCATAAGCTTGTTCACAAAGTCTGTTCTACAGTAGCGCTTGATAAAGCCAATAAATCACATGCCTTCCTTAATAGATAACTTATCATAGTAGTATCAATATTAACATTTAAACACTAGTTTTACAGTTATAAAAAAAGGACTTAAAATCTGTCAATGTTTTTATCCGATTATCAAAAATCACTTGACGCATTTGTTGACAAACAAAAGCTATATGTATTTAATACGTATCAGTACATATAATAAAAATTGCGTGATATTTTATGCTATTATCTATTTGAACTTCAACCTTCTAAAACAATCTTTAGGATTCGCTGTGAACGGACATCCATATTAGACCGAGGGACTGCATATAGTGAATGTACGAATACTTTGAGACAACCTAATCCAAGTGAAATGAAGTCGGCTTGCAAGAGGATAAAACTTCAACATTCAATACCGCCGCGTATTTAGACTTCTTTTATCCGATAAACTGAAAATTGATGCCAAAGTAATCTCCATTATGATGTAGAAAATAAGTGAATGATTTTGTTTGGAAAATGATTAGTATCGTGAAACATTTGTCGTGGTATTGTTACACTGGTTAAAATATATAACAATATGTCAATTGGTATATCAGCATGCAGTCTCCGACCTCGCGGAATTACTTCAGGATAAGAGATGTAATGATTTGAAAAATGACATCGATATCGATATTTAATCACACTCAAGATCATATAATTGAAATAATTTCAATCAATAGAAAATAATATGTGACATGTCCAATTTTAAATCGTGAGCGTTTGTTTGTTTGTGTTTTTTTCTTCTTTTTTTCTCTTTTTGTTTTGTTTTTTTTGTTTTTGTTTTTACTGTTTTGATTTTCTTATTGCTGTGGTAATGAACATAAAAATATGGGATTGCCATAAAATTTGTATACGTCACATAAATCATGAAAACAATCCCATTTTTCACTTTTCATTCTGGTATGATGAAAAATAACATGTTTTCATGTTTTTCCCAAACGGATTGCATCAACAAATAATAAGCAATTTTGTACATAATTATAAGATCACTGTATGCTTACAAAATCTTTTGTAATGATTGTTATTGCAACTGTATGTCAAATCTGGCTGAAAATAGTGCCGTGCATTTTAATAGATCTAGAGAAAACCAACAAGGATATCATCACGTGATGTTTACATAAATAGGATTTCCGGATTATCAATAACTGCATCCGAGTGTTTCCGGAGCTATTTTATCAATCAATCAATGCTTTCCGGGTGCTTGATTTTCCCATACAACTCTAAGTAGTAGAAATGCTGTAAAGCGCGTTAATGACATTGATCGGGTAAGCGATCTAATTCCGGAGGAAACTAGTTTGTTTGGGTTACATTATTCATCTCAAACACGGCATATTCGTGACAAGTGCCATCAGGAAAGTTACAGTCGCAGAAAATGTACAGTTTTTATTTTCTATAGTACCCGAACGAAGGCAAAATTTTATGAAAACAATTACAAAGAGAAAATTCAAAATTCAAATACTGAATAGGCGAAAATGAGAATAAACTGACCTCACTCCAGACAAGCATCGTGCCGAACACAATCTGTAGACCGTCGAAGAAGTTATCACCAATGATAATCACTGTTGTACCTCCCGTCGTCCAACCTTCACTCGGACATATCGCCTTGATACACGGAGTGGCTACAATACAAATATATTATATAAATATAAATACCACACTCCTTACTGTCGTTCTATGACTACATGGTATTAATACCCTCATGAGATACAAAATTAGTATTTTGTTTTAAAACACAACAGTCTTTGAAGTTTTACAACAATGCGGCTATTTGTGTACAGTAAACATTTTAAATAGACCCCATATGCGTGCTGAGCTATTTAGTGTCACAGAATCCGAAATACAACTTCCACTATTAAATATGCAATCGGCATCAATCAAAACAGAGCAAGCTTATTTAAAAACAGCAGCAGGAATTCACCTTGCGCTCCTGTTACATTCATTCTCGTAAAATACAGATACAGGGCTAGATGTATAGCTATGAAGAATTTCAGCAATTTTCACTTTTTATGAAGTTCTACATTTTGATTTTTAAAAGACAGAAATGCGCATAAGGTATAGAGAACAACATCAATTATTTAACACAGACATTGATATTTTCATATAAACAATCCCACAAAAGGACCACGACAATAACCAAGACGATGGGGTAATATAAGGCTATATAATCAGATTCAGCTGAAAAACATGCAGTCATATCTCATGTAAATTAAGTAGTAAAATGAAATCTGAAAAGAGCAAAACACACCAGAAAGATAAGAAAATGAAACAAATTGTGCATGCTGAAACAAACTCATGCTAAAACAAATACAACACCTAGGTAAGAAAGTGATTTGCGACAAAAGAAACAAAATTTAAAAAGTGCAGATTTTTTTTGTGTGTTTATTGATTATAAAGTCTCGTATCTACTTTCTATACCCATGGAAAATACATCAGTTGCACATTCTGTTGCTTTTGTCGTAAGAATGAAGTCTATTACAGCATATATGGCCATGCCAAAAACAACACATGTAACATATATAGGGTTCCCACAAATCAGAGCTTGTCTCTCACATAATTTAGATAATTTAAATCTCAATTTGACTCAGTTGTATGTGCTATATTTCGAATGTTTAATAGTAATAATATCTATATATCTAGTATATTGTATATCACAATTGTGCAATGATATGTACAGTCTGCCTGCCGCTCAACAGACCTGACTTTCTGACTTTTGTGTATATTTGGTCCGAAGTTATTGTTTCCGTCATTTTAACTTATCCCATGATTTTCTATGCTGTTGAAAAAAAACCTAGATATATTTCGCAACAGGGCTTCTTCACTAGATATGGGAATTAAGACTTTTCACACAAGTATGCTATATATAAGTTTTCTCTTTGTGTGGGAACCCTTATTGACGGATTGTTAGAAGAGGAGATTTACTGGCCATTCAACATGCTCATGAGTTAGTCTACAGTACAGAACAAATACAGCGGTATTTACTTGTATTTACTTACAAAATGAAAACTGTCCCCTGAGGTACTTTCCATGGGTCCCTAAATATGGGTCAGCCAAGTAATCTATATAGTAGAGATATAAAGCGCTAGAGAAATTCATAAAGCCAGGACCCAAGTTTTTGTTTTATCCTAATTGCTAATATAATATAGAGGTTATACATATTTTATGACAATAGTTGTTCTAGATTACCATTACATGTATATTTGTATATAAATTTCTCTCCTTTTTGCCTATTAAACTTTCACACAGACTTCCTTAAAGATTAAAAACAACTACGGACATAGCAAAAATTCAATTTTGTTATAATGTTTTAAAGGAATGTAAAGAATTGTAAAATGTTCAAAATTTACATTGTTTTTATATACAAATCATGTAACTGATAAGTTTAACTGTCTGGAGGAAAAGGAGATATACAATTTACAACGGTGTCTCAGAGCTCTGTAAAATTTAATTTGGCCCACTTCACTGAGACAAAGTCACACACAATTGATAAACATTGTTCAATACTGCTTGAAATTCTGCACCAAATTTCAGAGAAACGTTTCCATTCATTTTACAAAGCCATAATTTATCTAGTTTACCTAAGAACAGTGGGAAAGTACAAGAATTTAAGTATCTAGCCAGAGTATTAAAGAAGTATTGAAATAAACGCGTTTTGTTCTTTTATGCCGGATTTGGTTTTCAGACATTATAACAATAGCAAAATAATCACATGAATTTTAAATGGAATCAGTTGTCTGACAGAAATCATGCGTTTTTCCTTTTATGTAAATAACTTTTTCATCATTAACGATACTTGATATTATTTCAATATTTGTCCGACGTCAAACACTGTGTACAATAGCGGTTCTATGATCAGTCGAGGCTATCCATCATGGTGTATAAATAAAATAGTCCTCTTCTACCCAGATGGTGTATTAATACGCCAGATGGATAGCCGAGAATTCTCACTATGTCCAGATTGTTTCTAACAGAGGCTCTTAGACATTAGATCTTTGTCGGGCTAACACCCATTCATTATTAGAGGCCGTGCAGTCACTTTCTGTTCTCCTTATTTTCGAAAGTTTTATTATATTGAATGGACAAATAAACGATGAGTGAAAGTAAATATTTCATACTTCAAGTATATTATATATTATATTTATCTGATGTAGAAAATGTAATATTTTAATTATTTAGACAATTATCATTTCTCATAAATGAATTTTATCCTGCAATTTAAATCTAAGTTTGTTAATAGCAGTATTGTAAAAATATGAAGCAAAACTAAATATTGCTTTCTATACATTAATTGATTTTTCATGAAATTATATAAACGAAAAGATCTATCCTTATCATTTAAAAATCGTTAGTTTCTCACAAATATATAAATTAAACTTTTAAACAAAAAATTAGTTTTTACAGAAAGTAAATTCAACAGTTTACCTTATATTGTTTTGTTTGCTATGTTAAAGCTCTAGATTATTTTTTCATTAGTTACAATCGGACTGTATTACTCCGACCAGCAACAGTAGAACTAAGTGAAGTTGACAAATGTAACTAATTCAGGACCCGCTTCCTGGCCCTCCACGATTTATATCTTCATGATTTAGTTTAGTGTGACCTTTCACCGTTTTATTGTCTTTAAATGCTGGCATGAATAATGGGGAAGATCAAATCAGCCATTTTAGACGAAAGTGTTTTTTCGCTAGAGATTAATGCATACAAAATATGCTATTGCCATCGCTACTGTAGCTTTTTTCAACTTAACAACTTGGTGATATTTTGTATTACAAATAAACATATTTACATAAAAGCATATGATAATATATATAAAGTTATTTTAATTCTACGTGAGAAAAAAAGATAACATCTTTCTGAGAAAAATAGATGTTATTTATTATAAATTTGTGAAACAAATTGTGTTTGGAAAAGACCTGTATATTTATCATTTGATTGATTAAAACTCTATTTCAAAAAGTATTTAAAATCTTTGAATGAATTATGCAAATAGATTAAAGAGAGCGTTTTAATTATGCATATAACTGTAACACTTCACAGATGGTATATGCAGAAACCATTCAACTATGGGACTCAGTTAATATTAGGGGCAGCAGAAAAAAATATCGATCCGTCTAACCACCCAGCACAGATGTGCTGTACAGGTTGATATTTAACGCTGATGTCACGCTTCAATAACTTCTTTAACATTCCTCGTTTGGGCTTAAAGACTGGATGAAGGGAGTGTTGGCAGAGTAATGTTTGTAGTATCGATCTCTAAGTCAAGTATCCGATAATAAAATTATCGATGTCACTGAATCTGTTTTCAAGTGCTACTTAGTAATCTTAACACGCTCTTCTGATGAAAAATTGAAAATGAAACGAAATGCGAAATTGTTTGTGTAGGGGATATCTTGCTAAATTATCATGGCCAAGAACTATACGAGAGAGAAATTATTTCTGTTCTATGTTTTTTATATCATGCCTTTCATGCAATTTTGTGTTTTT
>NW_026862477.1:0-6056 GCF_026571515.1 Ruditapes philippinarum
TTTTATGAATACAAATGAGAAATATTACCAAAATATCATGAAACTTTCGGCTTTTAAGAACGTAGCATCAGGTTAAAAGCGGAGCGAAAAAGGAATACAGCATTTTGGTGGAGAAAAACTTTATAATGGAACATTGTTGAGAAAATGGAGGATATATGCAAGGATGTTTATAAAGAAGTTGGATATAAATCCTTTTCAAATAAACAGGAATATAACGACTTATCAATACCCAGTGTAGTCATACCAAAAGAGTATTTGATCGTTTGATGCAAGAGTTTTTAGCTGATAGGAAGACTTCGATGATGAATTGCAAAGACATTTTCACAAAAATAATATATGTTTTTTTTGCTATACTGACAAAAATCTATTTTTTAAATAAAATTTATTAATTGCAAAACAGAAAATTGTTAATCTAATATATATTGGCTTTTGTTATTCCATTTTAATAGTTTGGTGTGTTTTACTGTACTTTTTATAAAACTGATTTTTTTCTGAAATAATTATTACAGAAAGGGCGAAAATAGTAAAAAACCTTATGCAGCATTACCAACGAGTGATGCATGCATATATATCATTGTGTCAAGGAAATTTTCTTTCTATTTTATGAACTTGATTGACGGTTATTATAGTATAGATGATATTATGATAAGGTCGGCATCACGAAAATGTGTAGAAGACAAAAACACAAAATATAAGATCACGTCCAAGAATAAGCTGGAATTCGATATGAAAGCGTAATTCAAGTAGGTTTACAGTTATGGATTGTAATTTGAGTTACATTAATGTTATTTGGTATCGCTAAAAATAAATATTTTTTAATGTATTTAAATGTGAATTTTAATTGGGGCCCCAAATCTAGTCTTTTTTCTGACGATCAATCAGGGATAAATTGGCTGCAGTTCTTCTTTCAACTCTTAAAAGAAACGCTCCCCACAATAAAATTTTTATTCGAAGTTAAGGACCTTGTCACTCTCTACAGTGCATTAAATTTTTATTAACAGATTACTATATTTTCCTTTAAAATTTGAACGAACGGACAAAAAAATACCCGTACTCACAGCGAATATATCAACAGTGCCCATTTATGTTTATAGTAAAGTATTTCTTGTTCTGTCGATAGCTGCTTATCATTGTGATATACTGTATAAGATGTTTAAAATACTCGTCACTGGATTGTTGCTCTTAAATTAAGTAACTATGTGATTATTTATTAATAAAGATGTCATTTCCCGACCTTTTTCGAAACAAATGACATCGTTTTCTTCCTTTTTGATTGAATGTTTCTTCTCAAATATTTTTTGTTATTGATTTATTTCTTCTTTAAAGAATTTAATTGTTACCGATAATGATAAATTTTGTGCCCTTTTATACCGTTACAAAAGAAATTAAAATAAAAATCATCGCCTATTGTCTAAATTCCGAACTGCCATATTAAACACAAAAACACTCACATTTGTGAAAATAAAATAATATCCAGAGATAAAAGAAATATAATGTTGGGAATGTTTCAATGACACACGATGCCCTTTGACAAAGGAGGAACCGGCTTTTTTCAAAAGGATCTGACAGTATTTTATGTTTACACACATCTAGTCCTGGCTGTTTACTCCGAATAATCAAAGGTGTTAATGACTTCTACACCAGAAGTGAAAAAATTATCTTTAGTTTGTCAAAAAAAGAGAAAAAAGATTACACATACATGTATTTACAATTTGATAAATACTGATAAACAAAAGTTGTTCTGGAAGATATCTTGTATAACGAAATAAGCTTGCGTCTTGGCTAATATTTAATCTTTTTATCCGAGACTAACCCTTACATCTTTGAAAGCCGATTGTTTTCTAAACCAATGTTAATAGTCAATAATTGGAACGAATTGATATTCTAGAAGTAGATAAGGTGAACTTTGCGGAGCATTGACTGATGGTTAATATAATTTACACCATATAATTAAATCATTAAATGTGCAATTAATAATGATTCAGTTATAATTACAATGTTTATTGACCCAACTGGTATTAAGATTATCTGCAACAAACTTCATCTCAATTGAACTTATCTCTAGTTTTTGTTGATGCTTTCTTTCTTCCTTTCTTTCTGGTGTACTCGTTCGTTTTTTCATTCATTAATTAATTCATTCATTCATTGTGATATCAACACATAGACCTGTAGGGACATTTTAATTTCATGAATTCACAAATACATCTTCAAGAATTAATTCTTCATGAATTCGCAATATTTATTTCATGAATTCCCGATTTCATTATATGAATTCATCAAAACAGATTTTTCATCTTTGAAAAATGAAAGAATTCAAAGTCACAAATTTGAAATACTGACTTTAAAAATGAAATTTTGTGAAAATATGTTTTGAAATTCACGAGCCCTACTTCAAAATCACTTTAGTTCAACTCTTGAATAAATAAAGCAGGAATCGAGAATCAATTTAGCTACAATCGTGAATCTATGACAATTACATTGTTTAAACGAGAATTCACGAATTTAAACTTATGAATTCATTAAGTTAAACTTTAAATGGTAAAATCATGAAGACGCAATTATGAAAGAAATGATTGTCGTGAAAAAATGTGCACGGATAAAGTTAAAGTAAGGTCGTTTGTAATTTCCTGATATTCTAGTATAATAATTATTCATTGTGCATATTAAGTGCACTTCAATGTGTTGGCGTGGGTTCGATCCCTGGGAGATGATTTGGCAGTTTAGCGAGGAGGAAGGTAGTCTAGTACTGGTGTAACTCTCCAAGAACGATGGTTAGGAAACTACCCGCCTATGTGACAGAAATACTGTTGGGAAAAGGCGTAAAATGAAACAAACAAAACAAAATGTGTACTTTGATATGCTCGATCATCTAAAAAGAATGAAGAGATACGAAGTATTTTTAACACTGAAGAATATTTTTTATTTTAATAGGGTTAATGCATGTGAATAGACACTTCAGCACTTTACATTCAGATATGAAAATATTAGATTGCAGTAAACAGTGGCTTTAGATCAATCATTAGTGAAATTATTCTTTTAATGTCATCCGATTTAATATTTCAACTGTAATTATTTTTAATCAGTTGACGAGTCAAATTACCTAAAATACAATGTTTGTCAACATCACGGACGATCTTTCAATTCTCTGCACGCTACTAACACCTGTTGACCACACATGTAATTATCAGTGTTCCAAGACAGAGAATGAAAGACGTAAATTGTTCCCATTAACACATTGACACTTTCATCTTCACATATTCCCGAAGTGTCACACAATTGATGACATAATTGATTATACAGTTTGATAAACAAACTAATAGTGCGTGACCTTTCACATTTGGGATGCTTATGTAATTGACGTGGCCGCTTATGATATTTATGTGTACTAGTTGTCGGATGCTTTGATCTTACGTTGGCGCCAGTTATATTCGCCAATTTAAGATTTTATGCGCCAGAATTAATATTTTGTCGCATTTGGCGTAATTGGCGAGCGACAGCGGGAACCCTATACGAATATTATTGCAGAGCAGAGAATATATGTTTTACAAACATTTCTTATTACCGTTTAATGATATTATTGCATCAAGGTACATGTTAGATTTGATTGACATACCAAAATCTTGCATTTTTATTCCCCCCTTCGAAGAAGTGGGGGTATATTGCTTTGCTCATGTCGTTCGGTCTGTCGGTAGACCAGACCTTGTGCGAGTGATAACTTGAGTTCTATTTGACCTGTAAGTCTCAAACTTCATGTGGTTGTTGCTCATGAATAGTAGATAACACCTATTGATTTTGGTGTCATTACCTTAAAGGTCAAGGCCACAAGGTTACATGTTGTGTATTTATAATACCAGACCTTGTCCGATTGATAACTTAAGTTCTTTTTGACCTTTAAGTCTCAAACATCTTGTGGTTGTTGATTAAAAGAGGACCCCTATTGATTTTGGTGTCATTACCTCAAAGGTCAAGGTCACAATGTTCTGTATGTTTAACACCAGTCTATCCACATTTAGCTATAAACCAGTGATGGGAATTCAACCAACTTTACAGGAGTGATCAGTACCATCCCTAGTTGTGCACATAAACGGCATGTTTCGCTTTGCTGTACAAAATGGCAGCCGGAGCTTAAAATAGAAAAATCTTGTCCGACCTTCACATGTCGAACCGCTGGTGGGAATTCAGCTAAACTTTACAGAAGTAATCAGTACCATCCCTAGTTTTGTCTATTAACAGCAAGTTCCACTTCGCTGAACAAAATGGCTGCCAAAGCTAAAAAAAAAATTGTCTGGCCTTTATTAGTCAAACCGATTGTTGGAATACAAACAAACTTTACATGAGTGATCAGTACCATATCTTATTGTGCATGTCGCTGGTATGTTCTGCTTTGCAGCACAAAATGGCTGCCAGAGCTATAAATAGAAAAATCTTGTCTGGCCATCACAGGTCAAACCGCTGGTGGGAATTCAACCAATCTTTACAGACATGATCAATACCCTCCTTAGTTGTGCACATAAAATGCACGTTCAGCTTTGCTGCACAAAATGGCCGCCAGAGCTAAAAATAGAAAAGAAATTGGCCGGCCTTCACAAGGCAATCAGTTAATGGGAATATAAACTATACAGGAGTGATAAGTACCATCTCTAGTTGTACACACCCTTTGCATGTTTCGGTTTGCTGTACAAATTGGCCGCCAGAGCTAAAAATAGAAAAATCTTGTCTGGCCTTCACAAGTCAAACAACTGGTTGGTATTCAACCAAACTTTACAGTGTGATCAGTAACATTTCTTGTTGTGCATGTTGCCGGCACCTTCTGCTTCACTGCACAAAATGGCCCTCAGAGCTAAAAGCAGAAACATTTTGTCCTGAACAGGTCAATCTGCAGGCATGACATTGACATAATGTCAAAGTAGTGCTCAGTGCCAACCCTTATTATGCATATCAGCATGTTCCACTTCATTACACAAAATTGTGTTGAAACTTCATTGTGCTTCTTTTTATGTGTTCAATATTGATTGCGGTAATTTCCAAGTCTGATACAATAGGGGAGAATTCTTAAAAATGTAAATGAGTCCCTCTCCTAGAACAAACAGTGCACTTTTGGGAGACGTATGTTTTTGTGACAGAAACCATTCTAGTGTTTTGTTTGTTTATAACTGACAATGTTCTTTCACTTAAACCTTTGTGGACTTGTGTAAATATTTCTCCAGCCCATTTATTTCAGTAAATGTTTAGTTCCACACTTTAGCACATTATATTTTGAAGTTTGAGAATTTTTTGTTACAAGCAAACATTATGAAGTCAAACTTCTTGCATGTAATATAGCCATATACATATAATGGCATATGAGGGCGGCATATATGTTTCTCACACATTTCTTGTTTTATTATAAAGTAATGAATTATTCTACAATAAGGGTTTGTCATATTGTGCATTCAATATTATATCTTTGACCCATGCAAGAATTAAATGATTACCAAGAAAATGAATCTTTTAGAAAATAAAGATCAGTCTGTTATTTGAACTATCATAGTTCTGCATCTTCTTATGAGCTATATATGTGTGTAACATTATAGAAATATTTTTTTGAAATTTAGCATCAATAGTGCTCTCCTCTGGGTTTAATCCTGTAAGACCCATGTTGAGTGCTGGGTTATTTTTGCATATCAGGCAGAAAAGAAAATGTAAGGACCATAATTTATGTACTTTGAATTAGATAAAACCAAACAAGAATTGTAAATACCATTTTCAGTTGCAGATAGCGGGCTTATTAAGTAGCTGACCTTGATTTTTCAATAACGAACCATGTTGTTACAGTTAAAATGTAATGTCTCAAAACACAATGGGATTCACTGCTCTGTTTAGCAAGACCCTTTTTGGGGTGTTTTCATTATTTATTATATTATTTGTAAAATATTAATAACTGTTTCAGGAGTCCCTTGACAGCTTTCCGGTTGTCACACTACACCAAGAAAATTTAGACGTTCCCTCTCAAGCTTGTCAGAAAGGTTAGTAACTATTTTGATTGATGGCACCAACACACTGATAAAATGTGTGTG